>NW_010972909.1:2636703-2640221 GCF_000737465.1 Haliaeetus leucocephalus | reverse complement strand
GGGGGGTCACCGGCACGGCACACCGGGAGGGAGGGGGAGGGCTGGGGGGGGGCAAAGCCGGAGATGTGGTGGCTCTCTGGTCCACAATGGGCAGCGGGTCCGTGCCAGGAAGGGGCTCATTTTAGGCTCGAGTTTTAAGCCTCGCGAGTCGAACGAGCAAGTGTGAGAAATAACCTCGAGCGAGGTGTTTTTCTTCCTCAAAAAAAAATTAAAAAAAAAAAATAAAAAAAAATATATTGCGACAGGAGGAAATTCCACTCTTTCGCATTAAGAGGGCACGTTATTCCCAGTTATCACAGAGGAGACACGATAGCGTGGCACTAAGGGTGAAGAGAGCGAGCTGCATTCCTTATTTTTCACCTGTGCTGGAGCCAGGGGAAGAGATACCCAAAGGAAACTTGCTGTTATTTCTCGAAGGAGCCTTATTTCCTCCTGTGCCAGGCTGAGGGAGGTTGAAACACACACTAATGAAGAACATATTTCTTATATATGGCAGTTTTCTTTATTGATTGCTTGATGTGAAACAATATCAATCTGGATTTTTTTTTCCCACACATTACAAAAAAAAATATTAAATTGGCTCAGTCTGCAATCCTTTAAGCACAGCCATATTAATTATCAGAAAAAGGAAAAAAAACCCAACAAAAAAAAAACCCAAACAAAAAAAAACCCTAAAAAGTCTACCAAATAGAGCATTTACAAATGCACAAAAACATGCCACTTTGGCTTTATGGGGAAAAATATTGTCTTCTAGATTAAAAAAAATCTTTTAACATAAATAAGTTAGTATAATTTCTCAGTGTCTTTACAGAGTTATGTACACAGGTACACTTCAAACTTTTTTTTATTTTTACATACAGGTACACAGGCAATGTAGAAATACTGTTTAAAGATGTAGTATCCCTTTTCCCTCACACACAAACACTTCAGGAAGTGGGTCAGATCAGAAAACAATATTTGAGATTCAGAGCAAAGGCCCTCCAGATTAGTTAAAAAAAAAAAAACAACAACAAAAAAACCCCAAAAACACCAGGAAATCAGGCAACGTAACAACAGGATGATTTTACACAACTCTTACACGCATTCATATTTGCTATATAGATCTGAAGTCGGGGGGGGGGGAAACTTTTGCTACTACATAACGGAATCATCACAGCTCCCACCTCTTGTTTAATGCAGTAGGACGAAATTTCACAAGCGGCCTGTCATAATCTGCTCTGAGCAGGGTTACCACCATGGTCCATTAAAAACAAAACAAAAAAAAAAAAAGAAAAAACACGGCAGACCCACGTAAAGGGACAATACATCTTTAAGTAATAAAAAAACCTACACTGCTTCTCTTCATACATTTCTTTGCTTGCTAGATTGTGAAAGCAAGTTCCAATCGGTCACCCTCTTCCACGCCCTCCCCCCTCCCAACAAGGTTTATGTGCTACATAAGGTAAAAACTATATACACAGGTAGTACAATGAAGCAAATAAGGAAACACCTAATTGCACAATGCTACATCCAATGCTTTTAGAGGCAGGTCTTTTAAGAGTGCCTAAAATTTTAGTGTTATTGTTTGCTTTTTGTTGTTGGTGTTGGTTTTTGTTTTGTTGCTGTTGGTTTTTTTTTTTTTTTTCAGTGCTTGTACAGGACCTCCATCCCACGGAGATCGGCGATATGTATTTTCGTTTCCACTACAACTTTTACATCTTCCTCGCTTCATCGCCCCCCGCCGCACCCGATGAACGAGGACACACGCACATCCTCCGCTCTGCAGCCGAAGGGGGGGGGAGAAGAAGAAGAAGAGTGAGAAAACGATTAGAAAACGTCGAAAAAAAAGAAACGCCATCCACGGCGCAACCGGTTCAAACCGACACCGCATCCCCGGGGCGGGCAGGCCCTGCCCGGGGCCGCGCTGCTGGCACCCCCGCCCGCCCGTCCTCCGCCCGTTTTTCCGGGGGGGGGGGGGGAGAAAAGCGGCGGGATCCCTCCTTTTCGGCCCGGTATGTGTCCGTGTGTGTCCCAAACAAGCGGGCGGTAGTAGCGGTATTTGCATAGCCACGCATGCTGACGGGCTCCTCCACCGCTCACCCCAGCGGGACTAATTTGTTGCAACTTCTGCTTTACAGCTTAATCTCTTTTCTGCACAATCGCAAATCGTGTTTGTAAACCTCGCTCCTAACCTCGGCTGCGAAAACCGCCGGCGCAATTTACCAACTCCCTCCGCCCCAGCCCTCGCCTTAAAACAAAACAACAACAAGAAGGGGGAGGGGGGGGGGGAGAAAAGAAAAAGGAAAAAAAAAAAAAAAAAAAGGCAGGACAACCCAGCTCGCATTAACCCGCTCTCTCCCCTTTGCCAGAGTCTAAAACCAAACCAAAACAACCAGGGGAAGGAAAAAAAAGAAAAAAAAAAAAGAAAAAAACAACCTTGCCTAGCTTGGATTTTACAAAAACTGCCCGGTTTGCCCTCAGACCCAACTTTTTGACTTATTTCTCCCAGGGGTGGGAGGTCGCCGCGACATGCGACGGCAACGCTGACACTGTAGGTGGAAAAGCACCAGGGGGGACGGGGACGGCACCCGGAAAGCCCCCCGAAATCCCTTGTCATCTAACATCACGCACCAGCCGCGTTTGAAACTCGGTCCCTCCACCCGCACGGTCCTCGGGAAAAGGGCTTTCCCCCTTCCTCCGCTCCCGCTCCCGCTCCCGGAGGAGGGAAGGCAGGGTCGGTCCCACCGCGGCCGGGGCTCCCACCCCAGCCCCTGCCCCAGCCCGGACGAGGCTGCGGTGCCCGGCTGTGGGTTTTAGCCCCTTGTTTTGTTCTTTTTTCCAAGCCCAACGCGTCCCACCCCCACCCTCCAACGCACACCCAGCCCCAAGCGCTTGGGGAAAGCCACCCTTCCTGGGAGAAAAGACCCCGCAGCCAGCCCAGAGGGGCTCGACACCCCCTAGTCCCCCTCTTATAGAAGGGCGAGACCCCCTCGGTCACCTTTTCCTTCCCTTCTTTGCATCCCAATGCCAGATCCTAAAGGGAACCTACCTAAACGGTTTACGTTTGATGTCTTCTTGGGCTTGATTTCTTGGGTGTTTGCTCCACTGAACTGGCACTGGGGGAGTCTTCTGAGACCTCTTCTTCTGTTGTGTTGGCTCTTTTATTTTGAGGAGAGGAATCTAGGAGGGGAAAATTAAAAACAAGGCGGGGGGTGGAGGGGGGAGAGTGATATTAAAATATTTTCCTTCCAGATGTTTGCTCGGCAGCCGGGGGGGGGGGTATTCCCGGATCCCCATGTCGGCTATGGGCTACGTGAAAGCGAGCAGGGGGAGGGGAGACGGGCAGCTCTCTAGGTAAGAAATCCAAGTTTTCCCGTTTTCGCCTAAAATCCCTGTCCCCCTTTGGCTTCGCGTGAGCGTTACGAACCTCCTCCCACCTGGGCAGGAGGCCGGGTCCCCGCAGAGGGGATGATCCGCGTCTACAGGCTTTTCCTTGCAAATCATCGACCGGCTCCCACTTAACGCGGGACCCCCCCCCC
>NW_010972909.1:2635968-2636693 GCF_000737465.1 Haliaeetus leucocephalus | reverse complement strand
CGCCCGGGACCGCCAACAGCACCCGGGCTTTTTTTTTTTTTAGGCGAAAGGAGGAGGGGGAATACACCGAGCCGGTGCCCGGCGGGGCACAGCCCACCGCGGCCACGCCACGCGTGGCAGGGGCGAAGGGGCCGAGAGCCCCGGTGCTGGCACCGGCAGGGCAGGCGGAGAAAAAAGCGCTGCGGTTTTCGCGAGGGTACGTTACCGTCGGTGGCAGGTCTTTTCCTCTGCCCAGTGCACTGCTCTGCAAAGTCCGTCTGATTTTCAGAAACATCAGTCTTTTGATCTACACAGTGAGTGTCCTCTGAGATTCCCTGAGAACCGACAAAAACCACGGTTTGGCAATTCCCGTTTACATCCAAGCTCTGGCGGCCGGAGGTCTTGCAGACAGCTTTCAGTAGCCTGGGGGGTCTGAAGTAGAAGTCGGGCGAGCTCCCCTTCTCCACGGCTTGCCACTCGTACCTGCCTTCCAGCGGCTTGTGATTCTGGAAATCGAAATTCCACTTCCTCTGGCATGCCTCCTCCATCTCCTGGCGGTGCTTCTTCAAGTCCCTGTTTAACTCTTCGTGATTCACCGGCCCGAAGAGGTTCCTGCAAGCTGACGGCTTCGGGTACTCCGACTGCCTGGCTTCCATGCGCTCCAGGGTAGGGCTCCCATTAGAAATACGGACGTTTGACATCTCCCCCCACCCTCTTTCTTCTGGCGGCGGTTGTTTTGCTCGCTG
>NW_010972909.1:2632925-2635361 GCF_000737465.1 Haliaeetus leucocephalus | reverse complement strand
AACCCACCGCCGCCCCATCCCGTTGCTTGCCCGAGAGGCCTGCGTGGTGGTGGCGGCTGGTGACATTTTGACGCGTTTCTGTGACAGGAGTCTCCCACCGCCCTGGTTGGGTTTTTTTTTCCCCGGGCTGGGCTCTGGCGATGCAGCCCCCCGAGGTCCGGGGTTGGGGGGGGGGGGGGGCCTCCCCGGGATCTGCAGGGGAGGCCGGCACCCTGACCCCGCAGCACCCCAAGCCCACCGGCTGCAGAGCCGGGCTGGGGGCTCCCAGGGACGGGGGGACGGGGGATCACCTCCCGCTGCCTTCCCAGCAGAGAAAGGACGAGGTGAAGAAACGGCTCGGGAGAGAAAAAAAAAAAAAAAAAACACCGCAGGGATTTCAGATCTCAGCAAGCAGGGGAAAGAAAACAAAAGCATTCGGGTTTGTCCCGTTCGGGTGCTCGGAAGGTTAGGTGAGCCAAGAGTCACAGCCGGGGGTTTTCGGAGCGGCTTCGTGGGATAGCCACGGCAGGTACGGTGGGGATAAGGGCAACGCAGCATCCTCCTCGCCACCCTCCTTGTCTCCAGCCCCTTCCACGGCCATCTTCCCTCGCTCGGCAGGGCAGCCCCCTCGATGCCTTGCAGGACACGGCGGGTGCTCTCAGGTGCCGAAGGTTTTGACTTTTCCAGGGGCCCAGATCCAGGGCCTGACCCTTGGGAGGGCTGGAGGCTCTTCACACCCATCCAGCTGGCCAGGTCTCCTCTGCAAGCAGAGCAACCCCCTCCAAATTTTGCTTCTGGGGCGGGGGGGCCACACCAGTGACAAGCTACCTCAACAAGGCAGGGGTCAACACGACTGGGTTTAACTGGCCGAGGGAAGAGTCAACTGATTTGCCCTTGAAGACACGGAGCTTTCACCCTGTCCTGTACTTACACCCACAGGCTCACTCTGGTTTGGTGCCTGCAGTTTTGATGGGCCACCGAACCCTTGGCTGCAGTTGCTCTTCTGAAGTGATACGCTGAACTCTGCGTACACTGGCCGGGGGTCAAAACCATTACACAGCGCTCAAGCCCAGGCCACAGCAGTCTGCTTGCCTTCATCAGCCCCGGCGTGGTAGCCCCAGGGCTATGCTCACACCACTCACCTGAGTAATCTCAGTATCACCAGACCCCAGTTCACAAAAATGATGTGCGCAGGCAAAAAAAAAGAAGAATACAAGTGAGATCGGTTTAAAACGCACAAGGTTGAAGTAAAATATTAGCCATGTTATTTTTTATTTGTTTTCTGGGTTTTTTAGCACTCGGAAGTTGTTTTCCATCTCCTCTCATCAACCGCAAGTTCTAGCAATTCACTTAAGAAAATTAAAGCTGACATTCTCACGTCTGCAGGAGCCGGGACTTTTTTTTGAAGTTGCAAGTCCATGATAAAACTGTATCAGCTGGCAAAGCTGGGCCTATTCATCGGCTTTATTTGCAGGATTTCATCTTCATTTCTCCAGGCTTTCCTGCCTTTGACTTCCATAGCCACCAGCAAGGAAGTGCCATTTCAGACTTCACTTTCTCTGTCAGGTGTGGGACACTTGGCTTGTCTTGTTGATCTACACAAGAGAGTCATTGTAGGCTAAGAAAGTGATCTGCAAAGTATGTCCGGGGGGCTCCCTGAAGATGCCCAGGGCTCACCCTGCTGATGTGGGCCTGCCTGCTGGTAACCTGCCGAATGTCTCACTGGTGACTCCTTAGCTGAGGAGTTCCCAGTCTCTGCTCCCTGGGAGTCACTGCTTGTCTCCCAGTCCACAAAAGAAAGGCAAACCCCTCGTCAGTAGGATTACGACATTGTACCAGAGTAGAAACACGTACCAGGAAAAAAAAAAAAATAATGGGGTCCGAATATTGGAAAAGACCGCGTGCCCCACAGGTAAACAACCAGGAACACGGCTGCGGTGCACAAGAGCACTGATTTATTTGCAGCCTTTGGAAAAGAAGAAACAAGTTACTGTAGGACAAGAACCTTCTTTATTTTGTTCCTCTGTTTATACCTCCCCCAGCACAAGGGCCTGGGACTAAGCCCCTGGATGGTGTACAAGTATATTGAAAACGAGTAATTAAAGCCAAAGGGGCGGGGGCGCAAATAATTTAAGCCACTAATGGAAGCAAAAGAGAAAACGAAAGAGGAGTGGTCTGCGCCTTGGCTTATCCCTCTATTCCTTCTCCTCCATCACCCCCTCCCTTGCTCTCCGAGGGGCTGGGAAGAGGCGGGGGGGGGGCTGTACCCCCCCGCAGCCGCGCTAGCTCCGCGCCTTTTCTGCAGGCAGCGCAGCCCCCAACCCGCGCGGTCGAAAAACGTTGGAGTCGCTCTGGGACAAATGATGAAGAAAGGGGATAAAATTAAGGAAAAAAAAAACAAAACAAAACACCAAACCAAAAAACTAACATTAACAGAGCGGCCTCCCGCGGTGGGGG
>NW_010972909.1:2468701-2632915 GCF_000737465.1 Haliaeetus leucocephalus | reverse complement strand
CCCCGGTCTCGGCAATCCACCTTAAATCGCTGCGGCTGCAAAGGAGAAAAAAGGCTGTGTCTGCAGCGACCTTGCCATGATCTAAAGTGTTTTGTTTACAGTCAGGCACCCCCGATGGCTGCAGCAAATCGTGAGAGAGGCAGGGGCCCGCCTGTAGTAGCAGCGAAGCGTGGAAAAAAAAAAAAAGGCCAAAAAAAAAAGCTTTCAAAAAAAAAAAAAAACTAGAGAGTCCCGGAGTAAAGCTCTGGAAAGATCAGAGCGCCATCGTCTTGCAAAAGAGGGGTACAGCAGCCGCGCCGCGGAGGGGGTTTGCGCGGCCGCGCAGCGGAGTGGGGATGAGGATGAGGAGGGGGGGTCGAGCTCCGAGAGCCACCCCAAAGCTCTTGCCGCCAAAAGCCGTTTTTTCCTCGCTCTGTTGCCGTTTAAGCTGAAGATGCAGCCAGTCGAAGATCGGAAGAGGGGATTAGGGGAAAGAAAGGAAAACAAGCAACAGCAACAACCCCCCCAATCCCCCTAAGCAAAACCTGGAGGAGTGAACTAGGAAGGAGGGAGGAGTGTTTATAGGGAGGTCTGTGCGAGGAATGTCCTGGCTCCTCTAACAGCCTCTGAACACCCCGTCCCCTCTCTTCCCAGTACCCTGCTCCCCTCTCTTGTTTGGGGCTTTTCCACTGGCAGAGCTGCTCGCTGTTTTTTCTTTCCTCCAGAACCGCCCAGGCAAGCTTCCCGTCCTCATTTTTGGCCACCCTCCTTCCCCAGCACTTTATAAAGTTGTCAAGTGAACCGGCAAAGCACATCTAAACTGCACACATAAAGCATCTGGGGTGTCTGGGATTTGCAATATTCCCTTGCAAATAGCGGGGAAATTGGGAATAATACCCGAGCTCCTCCACAGGATGCATCTTCCAGAGTTGAGGATGAAGAGGGCAGGAGCATGGAGCGACCCGTTGGAAAGCTGGAGCCTTGAGGAAGTTTGCTTCTCGCCAACCTCAGCTGTTACTGAGCTGATGCTGTTTCCCCACACCTCCAGTTTCTCAGGCAAAATGCTAATTTCCTCAAGATCTGTGGGGTGAGGCCTCTACGACATTCGAGGCGCAGGCCCCGAGAATTCACCTGAGTACACTGGGGATATTCGTAACATGCTTAATGGGAGCCCCTTCCCTTCTGGGCAGGATTAGGGCCCGGTATGGCTCAGCAGCAGAGACTGTCGGGGAGGAAAGAGCCGTTTTAGCTTACGAAGACTCTGGGATATCATCCAGCAGCACCCAGGACCAGAGCGGTGCCGAGGAAGGGGCTGGGAGATGCCAGTCCCCCCCCCCGCATGCCAGGGAGCCGCTCCCGCTGCCCGTCCTGCCTGCAAGCCCCTTGCTGCAGGCAGCAGAGCTCAGCGTGGGCAGGAGGCAGGCGTGCTGCCCACGCCGCGGACGCGGGGGGGGGATACAGCCAAGCCGAGTTTTAAGACCTTTTGCTCATTTGATGTAAACTCTAGAGGGAGCCTAAGGACAGAGATCAGGCCAGAGCCAGGACTCGGCCTCCCTCCTGAGAGCATCCCCCCCCCCCTCCAGGCAGGGTCCCTACTCTCATCCCTGCGGCCCTTCACTTTTTGGGGGGCTCGGCTCTCTATTTCCCTTGCAGCAGGTGGAAAGCAGTTGTGCCCTGGGGTGTGGGCCCCATCACACACCTGCAGAAGCCTTGGATGGGATCAGGGTGCGAGGAACAGTTCAGGGGATTTTGAGCCCTTGAGAGGGTGCTGGCTGGGGGTACAGCTTAGGGGTGTCCTTAATGCGATTTGTGTTAAAAATTGGGTAATCTGTCAGAACTGCCTTCTCTGCACTAGTGCAAGGGGTTGGACCATCTCACCGTGCTGTAGGGCAGATTATACAAACAGTTATGTCTGCAGAAGATACAGGTTAAACTATTAGCACTGAAAAGTTACTCATTCTTTTCTCTCTGGAGATCTCTGCTTGTCACCACCCTTCCCTTGACTTGCTAAAGGAGCAGTCCTTCTAAACGACCCTGATTTTATCTCAGGGAAGAATCTCCTGGTATGGCTCAGACCACTTTTTTTTTTTTTTTTTTCATTTTGCCTGAAATACAAAATGAGAGCAAGCTTAAACTGCTTTTGAAGCAGGTGAAGCTGGGAGTGTCCTACAGCCAGCAGCAATGCACCCTCCTGGGTAATCAACTTTTCCATTTCCACACCAGGGACAAGGAAGAGGATGTTCATATGCAGTCCCTAAAAATAAACACACACACACACTCTTATGTTGAGCTATCCCAGCAAACAACACTATTGTGGAGGTGAGACTTAGACAGTAAAATGATTACTTGTTGTAAATTGGCCTAATTTCCCCGAACAAAACACACCATATGAACAAAAGCATTTTCAAGCCAATATAATTCCATTTGTGTAAGACTTCCCATTTCATACATCACATATCCCTTGCCACTTTGTTAGAACAGCAAATTTTTGACATGAGAATCTTAACTAGAGGCTTCTCATGGAGGCTAAACAGCCCCCTTCCCTTTCCCTTCCCCCCCCAGTCACAATGCAAACCACACAGAATATTCTCAGGTACAAATCAACTGGACAAAGCCCTCCAGTTCACTGTGTGGTTGACTTTTACAGTGAAATGAAAGGCCCTTGCCTGGGCAGCAGCTGTACCTCAGGCTGAAGACAAGCCCCGCTCAGGTGAAATACTTCAGGGAGTTCCAGCTCCAGGAGTGCAGCTCTGCACAGACCCCATAAAGCGTCCAAAAACACTTTACCCCTTCCCCAGGGTACGGTGAGGATTAACTGCTTCGTGTTTGTAAAGTCCGCCAAGTATAGAAAGTGCAATGCAAGAGCTAAGCAGTAATAATAATGACGAACTATTACTGCCACTATGAGATTAAACAGTTTTCCAGCCACTTGCTCCGCAACCTACGCCTTCAAGAGTTTCTCAACAGATGAATTATATTCAGTGGAAATGAGTTGTTCTGTTTTTCTACAAAGCCTGAAGTGAACCTTTCTGGGAAGGGGATGATATTTTGTAGCGATGTTTTCTCAAGTACAATTCTTTAGGTTCCCAAGTGATGACACATTGTACAGCAACGCTCTTGGCGCAAGGCGTTCATCTGTGAGAAGGGACACTGGCCCCATTTCTTAAAGCCATTCATTAAATAAAAACACCCTATGTCATATGTTATGTTCCTCTGAAATGTTTAAAGTTTTTAGTGCATGAAATCATATGGTGCCTGGATTTTTATTTTTTTTTTCCAGAACGCAGCACTAACCTCTAACTCAGTTACTGAACATTGTTGGAAGAGCTTGTTATTTTTCGTTAGTGTTTTGTTTTGTTTTCATCTGGTAGGATCCCAACTTTATGCAATAGGCTTTGTCAGAAATACAGAACTATGTAAATGTGATGCTTACAACTGACCACAAAGAGGCCACTCACAAAAAAAAAACCCCGACACAAAAACATCTGCATCTGTGAGAATTTTAGGCATTCTAGGTGCCATTTACAGGAGAATCTAGCCCAGATTACACCCCCCCACCCTCCCACCCCCGCAATGGGCTATATTAATTGCCTTAGGATCAAGAGGTCTGCAAACATCTTCCTTATGTAAACAGAGGAACTGGTCTGGCTACTTTCTAAACCCTTTAAGGGAGATGACCCAACTCACATAGCAAAATGATGGCATTAAGTAACTGATTACTAGCAGGGCTTGAGATCTGACTTCTGGTTCTGGCTGCCTTAGGTCATGTTATGCACATTGCTGCAACTCTTGGCACCTGCATTTCTCCCCTCAGCCTTCTCCTAATCTGTTTAGACTTTAAGCTGCTGGAAACGCTCTGTTTGTACAGTACTGGGTACAGTGGGACTTCAATCTCAGTCAAGGTCTCTAGGTGCCAGGGTAATTACAAATATAACAGTACCCATTACATTTCAAGCTTACCACATCTTGTTTGTGCCAATTGTTCCCAGCAAGGGAATTGTACAGCTCCAGGATGCAAAAGCCAGGGCATTAACCTACAGCAATGGGATGTTACTACATAGAAAAATTGAAAATGGATTCTGCAAGCATCTGGCAACAAGAAAATCCTTATGAGGTAGGTGACAGGCACTTCAAAACAAAAGAAACGTTGTCATCCCAGTGACCCCACATTGGAACCAAACACGGTCTTTTGGGGGATACCACTCAGGGAAAAAAAAAACCACCCAAGAACTGTCTCTGAGTTGATCTTTTCATAAGCAACCTGCATATTAGGTTCGGCAGGATCCCCTCCCCCTTTTCTCAGCTCTCTAAGAATTTGCAGCCCAGTTGCCAGCAGCCAAACTTACAACTCCTTGCTCCTCCCCAGGAGTGCACTGCCACCGTCCATCCCCACCAGTGGCAGTCCTGCCAAGGCAAGAGCCTGCTGAGCCCAATTACCAACAGGCTGCCATCAGCGCTCCTAACCCTGCTCACGGCTGATCTAAACCAGCCATGCCTAAAATAGTAGAGTAAGTTGGCAAGCCAAAAGGCAAAAATTATTTCACTGAAGCCAGCCTATTGCAAAATGTGCCGGGGCCATGATTTCAGTTGCTTATGAGAAAGATGGAAAAAGAGAGCCCTTCTATGTACCAGCATGTGTTCTGGGTTTCCCTCATAAGGAGTTAAACATTTCTCAGAGCAGAGGCCTAATCTGCTGTGGTTTTCGACTCTAACAAGCTGCCTGGTTACTCCCTTTGTTCTGGCTGCCAGCAGCTAAACTGGGACATCTATTCAAAGACAAGTACCTGAAAGCATCACTTTAAAGGATTTGTCACCTTGTTATCTCCAGTTTGAAAAGCTTTTTGAGAACAACTTCCACTCAGAACAACATTGCAAATATTATAGTCTATATTAATAGCTTACTTGAATGACAATGACAAAACATAGCTGATACTATGAGGGCCCCGTGTAATTCTCCTTTTCTGCTGCTGCCTCCCACCCCAAGTCTGCAACAGTCAGATGGGAAATCACAGAAGCACCAAAAGCTATGGTCTGACTCAGTAACTGCTCTTGGGATCTCCGTAACAAAGTCCTAAAATTAGTTCTTCTGTTCCTGGTGGTCTTCAGTACTCGCAAGCCACGTGCAACCTCTCAGAACTCCTTTGCCCTTCCAAAACTACCAAAAATTAATCCAAGCCCTCATCTGACCTTGTGGGTGTCTGAACACTTTTTGGCCCTACAGCACATCATCATTTCAAGAGAGCCTTAAGAACCTGAGAGTGGCCAAAGCTGCTCTGGCCAGCGGGGAGCCCTTTCTAACATGCTCCTTGCAAGTCTTCAGAGCAAACTATTAGACCTTGCTAGACCCTTCCTTCGGCTTGCCTCACTCTGCTGTGGTTGGTTTGCTCAGTCCCAGAGTTAGAAACAAAAACCCCAACTCTCAGCACTCAGCAATCAAAAGAAGCTAGTCAGCCACCCACCAGGCCAAATTAAGCCTGCTGAGAACTCAGGGCCAACTCCTCAAAGGCATTCAGGTGTCTAAATACCTTTGAAAACCGGTCTCTAATGCTCTAGAAGATGGTTGGCAATAAGCCTTCTCAGGGTGCCTGGTGGGAAAGTGGAGGTTGGGCTCTAATGAATACACAGCTCTGAGGGTGCAAGGTCGCTTCAGGGTTTTAATAATGCTGAAGTTTCCAAAAGAATAAGTGTTGGGTACTTTTTAATGTCTTCTGCTTTTTGAGACTTCCCCCTTATCCACAGGTACAAGGAACTCATTCAACTGGAAAGGAAAGATTCAAAAGTCTCTAGCAGTAGCATGGCTTCAGGACTAAGAACTTTAAGACAAAAAACTAATTGACACAGCAAAATAGTGAGACGTCCTCACACTGGGAACCGAGGTCCACTTTGGCTACACAAGTGAAGGGTTGACTTCAGCTCTGAACATATGATCTGGAGAATCATTTGGGAAGACTTTACAAAGCCAGCTAGCTTTGGTTCAAAGCTGCTGAAGTCCTATTTTCGAGAATGACTTTAGCACTAGGGCACCTCAACTTCATTACAATTGTGCAGACTTCCAAGGTCATGTTCTCAATAATAATTACAGCAAGATCATGTAGCTAGATCATTTTTCTGCCTGTGAAATTATTTTTTTACTTAATTGAATTGATTTTAGGTTGGTACTACCCCTTCTGTGGATGCTCCTAACAACATTTTACAATAGCCATTTATTCCTTCTTACAAATTGTTTATTTTTGCAAGGGTGATTTAGTGGAATCTTTCTGTTAGAACAGCAGTATCTACTACAGCTTTCTTGTCTCCCTGCAAGTTATTGGTAGAAAAAGTTGATGATAATGCTAATAAACTGTCTTTCTTTTGTACATTCAAATATCGGGCATCTGTAGCTTGGGCCCCAGGGACTGGTTATTTCTGAACAATTTTACAGAGTTTGTATTTAATTAATAAGTAATTTGGTTCTTTTCCTTTTCAGCTTCTAACAAGCGATAACAGCCTATACTTCAGAAAGTCAAGTACGATGCTTTCTTTTCCCCAGTAAGTACTTAGCTCTAGGCCTGGAAAAGGGCCAGAGCACACAGGGACACTGTTCCACAGTAACATTTTGTACGTTATTAAAAAAAAAACAACAACAACAACAGCCGACTCTTTCTTTTCCTCCTTCCCTTAACACACAAATATTCATTTATTCATTATACTTTCTGTGTAAATGCCTGCACACATACACATTCACACCGGATTTTTCTGCTGAACAAATGATGTGTTAAGATGTCTTGTATTATTTTTATGAATTTAGTTTGGCTTACATCAAGCTACTATGAAAGATCCCCCATCTCAAGGTCTCTGGGGCAAGGGGTGTCTGGGTGATCGAAGGTTTGGATTACTTCTGTTTGGGGGTGCTTCTCTTAAAAAAATCTGCAGAAACCCATCGCTTTTAAGGAGTCTCATATTGGGCACCTTAAAGCTGACAGACTGCTAAGTCACTCTGGAAAATATTGGCCTGGAAGACTTCACCCATCTGTGCAAATACACCACAATCCAATTAAACTGGCAGACTTCGCAATTATTTGCAGATTTCCACAATCTGGCAGCAGCAAGAAGATACAGCCTATATTGCGTAAGCGAGTTGTCGCAAACCAGCCTGACAGAGCTCCCCAAAAACCTGGAGAAGTGGATGGCACAGTGTGGTCTGAAGATGGGCACGCACCGCTCCTCAGCCTCGGGGGGGCTGCAAAGGGATGGTCTCCAGCCCCAAAAGCCCGGCGATCCACAGCTAAGCTCCTGGCCCTGGCCCCGGCAGGCCATGGTTAAACATCACAATTTGCTGCACGATCCCCTTCACAACTTCACTCAATGTCACAAAGACGATTTAAGAGGTTTCCGCCCTTTGCCACCCTCGACTACTCATTCCCACCTCAACTTTAAGCAAGGTCTTTAAAATGAAACTGAAAAATAAGAAAAGAAAAGTAAGGGGGAGGAATAATCCAGATGATTTTGCAGCTCTGCTGTAAACAGTTGCACTTTCACAACTAAGGAAGAGGGAAACAGAGGCCCAAAAGTGGTCTTTCCTAAAGAAGGAAAGAAGATACTAAACGCAGGAGCAGCCCCAGGACTATTTCCCCAACCTGTCTCAGCGCACAGCCGTGCTAATGTTATTGATAGCAAAAGGGAATGAGGGTTTGGAGAAGAGGGAAGGCGAGCAGGATGATTTCTGTGGCACTGCCCCATCAGAGTGTTTGTAGGGGCCTGATTCCCACTGGCGGACACACCGAGGTACTCAAAGGCTCAGAGTACTTAAAGTACTTTGAGTATTTAGAGTACTCAAAAATACTTTAAATTCAAAGAAGCACGACATTTGCCCCAACAGCTGATTTGAAACAAATCACATTAGTTCAAGCTTCAGGCTAACTTCTTAAAAGCTAGGCCTAAGCTATATAAAAACCCCTGAAAACTCTTAGGATCTGCTTCAATATTATGTTTTCTCCACCATCACCATTTCCAGCTGTACGTTTTCGCCCTGATTTCACCCTCCCCCTCAGTGGAGTGGATGCTGCTGTTCGGCAAGCCATGGTTTGAGCTAGGTCACCGAAGTGCCCAAGGTTAAGTTAGTAATAAAGCAGGGATAGAGAGGGCTTTTTTAATACTTGGTGCAGCTCCCAGGTCTGGGTCACAGCGCAACCCCACCAACAAGTGTGTTGGCAGGACCCAGAGGTTAATAGATGGTAGAGCAGGGGAAGGCACTGACTCTTCTGGCCACGCGTGGCCCTAGGTGCCCAGCCACGGAGGGGATTCCCAGCCACCCCCCCCGGCCTCGATGGGCCCCTGCCCCACCGACAGCGGTCAAGCTGGTATTTCCATGTAACCCAAGTGGGAGATACCCCAAAGCAAATGAGATGTTCTCCCTAGCTGCAAGGGTGCTGGATCCCACCGCCCTCCACGATGTGGGTGGACATGTAAGGAGGAGGTCCGCTGAAGCCAGCACTCTGAGGATTCAACGAGGTAATTAATAGGAAAGGCTGAGGTGAAAAGCTCTGGCCTGAGACCCGCCGCTCTCAAGGCCTGCGATAGTCACCACCCGTGGCTGCTGCAAGCTCTCCTGGAAACCATGAAACTGCAACAAACACAAAGCTCTGCGCAAGCCTCAGAATCCACTGGAGGAGATGAGGGAGGTGAAACCCGCTACATTGCGGTACCCAGCCTGTTCGGGACACCCAGCTCAGTCGGGTGAGTCTGTGCCATTTCAGCAGCCGGCTCTGGGCTGCAGGGGAGACAGACGCTTATTTCCTTTCAAGACCCACAGCCGTGACGGTGCCCAAACTCTTCCCTTCCAGAAATGCGGAGGAATCAATCCTTTCAAATCACGGCTGTATCCTCTCCCACAGCACGGGGCTCGTACAGCACCCCCGTTTCAGATCCCACCTGCACCCCAGCCAACCAGCTCTCCTGGGTCACCCAGCCTGGGGTTTTCTCATTGTCTTTCGGGGTTGTTTCATGTTCAGGGCCTGAAATTTAGTTATTTTTTAAATGGATATAAATGTTTTTAATTGTCTCTGTCTATTTCTTTGTTCTCATATTTAATTATGTCATGCAACATGAAAATATTTCACCAGCAGAGAACTAACAGCCTCTAAGATAAGCAGTTCAGTAGTCTTGTCCAAACTTCCATTTAAAAATGGATTTAAGGAGGATGATGTTCTAGCCGTGTGGTGTACGCATCTCCATAGAAACAAGGCAGAAAATGGGCAAGAAACTGAATGAAAAAGCAGAAAAGGTAAAACAAATAGGTCCTAGAGCATCCTTCTCTACTTGGTTTACACAGCTAAGGCTTTTAATCTGAAGGCTGGGGTTTGTCTCCATTACTGCTGATACACCCCGCCTTCTCCTTATTCCTATAGAGTATCTTCTTGCCAGCTCCTGCATCACTTTCTGGGAATAAGATGAACTCTTCTGGCACATGACAGATCTCATAGTTTGCCAGCTGATAGTCCAAAGAGGTGCAATTAGCATTGGCTTATCATTTCTGAGGCAGTTTCCAGTGGTCTGTGAAAATCACAATGGTCACAGAGGACAGGATTCAAGTCACCTAATTTTAGCTGCCTAATACGGGATTGCTAGTCTAAACTACTCCCTCAGAAAATGAAGCACTATCAGAGGACAAGTCATCCCTCTTCCCTTGGACACCAACTCAGGATAGGTGAATCACCCTCTGGATATGCCTGTGTCTGTTCACTGTCTACAGAAAGTACCTATATGTCTAGTTCAGACTGGATGTGAACTTCTCGTCAGTCAAAGTTAAGCAAGTTGAGTCCTACCCGTAGTGCTGGCATCTCCCCATGGTTTCCATTTGCAGCAGTATTGTAACAGATGCTGAGAATACATTAAATGCTTTCCTAATGTCACATTCCCATGTCTGCAATCATGGTAATTGCCTCAGTGAAGTTTTGCAATTGCAAACGAGCAGGAAGCCATCTGCAAAGGAATCTGTCTATTAAGATGCGGCCCCTACTCTGAAAGTTCTTGAAAAGCCCCAGCACATTTCTTGGGCTAAAGATAAAAAAAATAAAGGTCAGACTCCTGCAGCAATATGGAAAGTATCCAGAATGCACTCCAGTGATCCAAGGAATAGACTGACTTTTGCTTCAGGACTGTGCTAATTAAATACTGCTAACTACATCTGAATAGAATTAAGTCTAATTTAAGGCCCTTTCTGAGCTCCAGGCCAACGTAGGCTTGTCCTAAAAAAAGAAATTACCGAATGCTGACAACAGGTGTCAGCAACAGAAGTGGCTGAACCAGGGCTTAATGTGAATTAGCTGCAAGTGTAGACAAGGACAAACTAAGTTCAGCACTGTTTCTGCAGCCACTATGAAGACCTCGCTGGGAGCATGGAGGAACATGGGGAGCAGAACAGATATGAACCAGAACAGTCCCAATTACAGCTACCCTTGTCAATGCATGCAGATAATGAGCGCAGCTCTAATTTTTGTGGTGTAGATAAGGTTTGTTTTAGCACCACACATGCCAAAAGTACCTTAGTTTCCCATAGGAGTTCTTGGGTGGCAGCCAAGGGGAATATTTTGCAAAGAGTACTCACTCCCTTCCTCTCACTTCTTCCTCCTGCCCTGCAGCCCACAGGGATTCCCTGAGCGAGGGACCGGGTGTTTTGCTTGTCTCTTCCATTTTCGCAACCTCGTTTCCCCCATGCTTCTCCTTCCCTGCGTCCTCAGGTGCGTACGCCCTGCACACCGCACTGTGCATCTGTGTTAAATCCAGCAGGAAAGGTACTACAAAGGTCTTTGACAAACAAGAGGAGCTGAACGCCATCGGCCCCACTGGCCCTTTCGCTGGCAGCTATTTTGCTACCATTTCCTGCTGGCTCCTACGCCGTCTCTCTCATCATGTTTCTTTAGCAACATCCCCTGTCTCCTCTTCTCCCCCTGCTCTTTTGCTTTTAAATACACATTTAAGATGTTTTGTTTCCATGCCCTTTCTTGGTAATTTATCCCATATGTGTGCATGACTCTCCACATGAAATGCTTTTGCCCAAGTCCATCTTTGCAGCCAGTTTTTTATGTTTTGGTTTTATTTTTAATATATTTTTGCCGTCATGCTTCTTTTCTCCACTGCTTTCAAAACCAGGCCTGTTTAACCCTTCCAACCACCCTTCCTCAACCTCTACAAGTGCAAACATCAGTTTGATGCGGCCCTTCATCTACAGTTCCCTGTCCATATACTGTCTTTCCTTCTCCACCAAGAGAGCAAGAAAAACAGGTTTGCAGTCAGTATTTGTTAACAGAACAAAACCAGCAGGTTTAAATTCCTCTGGGCTTGTTTTTGTTTTGGTAAAAAGAAAGGGTAAGGGCAGGACTGACAGATGAGGACACACACCTAGGCTCCCAGCCTGAGCTGAGCAGGGCACCTGCTTTTCCACAGGCACGGGGACGGAGAAAGGAGCAAATCCAGACTTGGCGAAAGGGAGGGCAGTTTCATCCATTTCAAAAGAGTCACACCCATTTACACTCACTCCAAATTAACATCCCTATTTTAATTTACTTTCGTACCTCCCATTAGAGTAATTTCTCCTCCAAGTCCCATTATGAAATAAAAGTTTTGCCAGGGGTTAAGGGTGTTGGACCAAGCTCACAGGCTTTCTCCATTTATAAGTATTCAGCACTTTCACATAGGTCAGATTTCCTGTAAAGGAAAGTAAATTGCTGCTCCTGATTTGTGACGAGGCTGTATAGTGGGCTATGATCCATACCTGAGCCCAGAATAAAAGCCTTCAATTCTGTATCAAGAAAAACAACTGTGCATATGCTCAACTTTCCATTGACAGCAAGTAGATTTATAACATTAAGTTTGAAGGATGCATGCACTTAACACTGCCTTCAGAAAGCTTAAAAGAGTAAAAGAGAAATGGTGGCAATGGGCAGAAATTGAGGCCATCGTTGGTGTCAGTGTGGAACTGATGCAGCCATCTTCTTGGACATCCCACATCAGGAAGACTTAACTTGCCTATTAGATCTTTTCTATCTCCACTTTTAGGAGCTAGGGGTATCTAGCTAAGGAGTGGTCAGAAAGATTCACTGAGGGAACAAGGCTGTTACTTCAAGGCCACTAGATTCCCCCGCTTTCCAATACAATTTGCCAGGGCAGATGAAAAGCCTTCACTTGGAAAGGACGAGTCTGAACTCATTTGGGTCTGAACTCATTCAAATTGACCAAATGTGTTGACTATAAGTCTAACAGCAGAATACTTTTCTAAGGGAAGATGATTCACTTGGACCTGAGAGATCACCTTCCATGCCACATTTTACTCTCTTCATGTTGGTGGGGTTTTTTTAAATACAGTACTTAGATAAATCAGGGTGTTTATTAGAGGGAATGCCACTAGGAACATGTAAGTTTGGGTACTGCGATCATACCACCAAGCCCTGTTGTATGCTAAAAGGAACCAGTTAAACAAACACCTAAATGTCCAAAGGAATAATTGTCCATTTGTTTCAATACCCAACTGCCAACTCTGCTGTTCACCTTCTGCCATAATTCCACTTAGGTTAAACACTTGCGTGTGCTCTACCCTCCTGAGGCAGGGTGGTGAAGACTGCAGAGACCATCTACAGGGCACTCTGGTTTTTAAAGGATGGTGGAGTTTTCTGTGATGAATGTTCCTATTCCTAGCAAACATTTATAGACTGGCATGCTGATGATGACTGTAGTGAGGCTAAGAGTACCAGTCAGTCAAAAGGTCCCTCTAGCCCAATTTCCTGTCTCTGACACTGGCTAAAAGCAAATGCCTGGTGAAGAATGTAGGAACAGGGCAAGCCTATAATGCTGTTTCCCAAGAGTATTCTCCCAAACTCTAATGGTTTGAGACTCAGGAATTTCCTGGTGTTTTTGTGTTTAATAACCTAGGATGGATTTCCCTTCTGCAAACTTGTTCAATCACCACTTGAGCCTATGTAAACTCTTAACACCCACATCTGCTGGCGAGGAGTCCCAGGGCTTCACTACGCCTGATGGGAAGAACTGCTCACCCTTGGTTATTCTGAACTTTGACCCTGACAGCTTGTTTGCTTTGTACTGGAAGAGACAGTGAATAATCACCCCCTCCAAGACATACATGAGTTTATAGGCTTCTATCATAGATGTCCTCAATCAATCCTCTCCCAGGCTGAAGAATTAGGGAAGCTTAAAACAGCTGGCTTAATTAATATTTGCTTGTAAGAAAGCCGTCCCATGCCTTGGATCACCTTTGTTATCCTTCTCTGAATATCCTCCAGTTCTGCACATCTTTTCTGACGTGGGAAGAGCAGAACTGCTCATGGATGTGGGCACACCACAGATTTGTACAGGGGCAGAGTGAAGATTTCTGATTTGCTCCCTAAAATGAGACGAGATCTTTGACTCCTGCTGATCCCCGAGGTGGTTTCCTAATATTACAGCCCGTGACTGCGTTCCGCAGAGGCAAGCACTTAGCCCATTGTTTTCCGTGTGAGACAAGCCTGCTTTTTCCCATATGCATCACTCTGTGTTTATCCACAGCGACACTAGTAATGTAACCACGCTGAATGTTCAGCCTAAGCTGCTCCTTGCCGCTTTTCAGCCTTTACATACCCTCTTCTCAGCCCGGTGCTCCTGCACAGCTCACTCTGACCTTGGCCACAGAGCATGCGATAGAGTTGCAACTTGAAGGGCTGGCTTTCATCTAGGTATCGAGCCAGAGGCAAGGAGGCAATATGCCCAGTCCTGGGGGGTAACAGTGGGGGTAACTGTCAAGTACAGGCAGAACCTCAGGCTCAGACACCCGCTTACCTGACCCTTTACACATATCCCTGCTCCTCACAGCCAAGCCAAAATGAACCACCTCTGACCACAGCCCGTAGTCTTAATTGTAAAGGCAATTGACGGCACATGGACTCTTCCCTCCTCCCCGACACATGCTGTAAGAAACAAGCGGCAGTGGTTAGAAACCTAATATTTCAACCTTTGTCCCATTACTCTGCCTATTTGGGTCACCAATTTATTTAAATGATTCTTATTACACACTAATAATTTTTCTTGCCATTTGCACTCCTTGTTGTCTCCTTGGGTCAAATGGCAAATCCATTAAAATCAGACTGACCGCCCAAGAGACCACCCAGTTCCCGGGTGGGCTCCTATAACCCCTGCTCAGCACCGCTCAGCTGCTGCTGTACTCTTTAAGCGCACATACAGCCCCAGGACCAGTGACTCCAATTGAGAGAAGGAGCTGTTTTTCCTTCCCCTGCTCCCGAGCGTTAGGGCTGGGGGATACCTCTGGTCACCTGTGAAGAGGGCTGGTGCGCTGCGCATCTCCAAGGATCAAGAGGAAGACCCAGGCAGGGCACGGCACGGCACTGACTAGCCTTTGCCTCCATGGATCTGGTCCAGAGGGGCTGAGGAGCCAGAGACCTGAAGCATAATCTGCCTCCCTCAACCCATTTAGATAGCAAGGCTTCTGTAAAGAAACCAGAACTATAACCAGACATACAGCAAATCTAAGGTGTTTAAAAAGACTTTCATGGTTAGGCATGCCAAAAAGAGATACTAAGATAGGACCTGAAATATTTGGGATTTGTTTTTAATTTGTGTCATAGGCACACGCTTTATTTATGTGTAGAGTGACTACTCAGTTAATTTTACAGTGCACATAAACATGAACTACTTGGTACAAGATCCATTTTTATGTGAATGTAAAACATGATTAATGAAAGAAAACCCAGATATTGTAAGATATTTCATCTGTACCATTTCAAAGTGAATCTGATAAAAGCCGAACAGACCACAAATCTGTATTAAATTAAAGCACCCCCACCACTCCCTCCACCCCTACTCATGAAGTCATTAAAAGTGATTTGGGGGGAAAAATGTAAGCTTGGAAAAACAGTTTATTGCTAAACTGCAGGATAAGAAAATGCAGTTGCAAAAAGCAAACTCTTGTTGACTTCACTAGGAGCAAATATCACTCATTTCTTAAAGCCTCGTAGGTTAATGCCAAGGAATTTGGGACAAGAATATAAATCACTTTATGCCTGCATGTCATGGGCTGTGTCATCTAAAGTCCTCTCTCTATCAACCTATAATACATACAAAAAAATAAAGAGCAAAATAAGCTAACCTAATTTTTATCTATTTGTATTACTAGAATCTATGCTTTGCCATGCATTTATTGTCAGTCTGAAGGACGCGGATTAACAGTAAGGTGATAAAATTTGGGTGTTCATGAAGATTCTTAAATTGCCTTCCTTACACAAGTTCAGATGTTCTTTACTATGAGAAATTTCATATGGGATGAGAAATCAGTAAGAAAAAAGGTAGCAGAATGTGACTTGCAATAATTTAGGCTTGCCAAGTTTTGTGAAGAGCCAGAAGTCATAAGCAGTGGTCTTGTGGTTGATTGCTAGCCCGATGCTGACAACATCCCTTGAAGGCACTCATGTAACAGAGTGCTAAATGTGTTCGAATGACAGAAAACTAATCTAAGAAACCAAGAAACACTCCATGGCCCAGAAACGTAACCACACACATCAGTCATTTCCAATGGGAACTGTTGGGTCAGAAGCCCTTAGGAAGAGGTGAAGCCCTCCAGAGGCTCACTGGTTGCTCAGGGTGGCCACTGAAGACCCTGCTCAGAGGAGAGCATGAAGCAGAGCAGTGCCGAACACATAGCACATACTGCAAGTCAGGAAAACACAGAAGAGAATTGCTGCTGCAATGACTGAAACAGACCCAGGAAAGAAACAGAAGGAAATAAGGCACTGAGAGGAGTATGCATGAGGAGAACAAATGGCCCAACACTGTGAGAAAAAAGACACCTCTGGTATATCTGTTCTCCCACAGCACTGTGCCGGTGGGGCTCATCGGTCACAGGATCCATTGCAGGTTTTTGTCCTTGCCAGCCTTCCACAGGGACATCTTCCCAAAGGAATCTCCTCTCCACTGGGATACCTCCTGTCTTCCAGCTGTGGGCCCTTTCCAGCATTGCACCTATCTCACTCAGCAAGGTTTGACCAATAATTTTCAAGTATACCTGTGTTTATTACTATTCACCCTGCTCACAAGAAACCTGTAGAGCCCCTGAATGGGAAGGGCGACTGAGATCTTTCCACTGTCTTTAATTCTTTCTTGGGCCAAGGGGGAGTACTTGTGGCATGAAAAGAGACAGCTTCATAACATGAACAAGTCCTATGAGGAGCAGTTGAGGGAACTGGGGTTGTTTAGTCTGAAGAAAAGGAGGGGAGACCTTATCGCCCTCTACAACTACCTGAAAGGAGGTTGTAGCGAGGTGGGTGTCAGTCTCTTTTCCCAAGTAACAAGTGATAGGATGAGAGGAAATGGCGTCTTGTTGCACCAGGGGAGGTTTAGATTGGATATTAGGAAAAATTTCTTTACCAAAAGAGTTGGCAAGCATTGGAAAAGGCTGCCCAAGGAAGTGGTTGAGTCACCATCCCTCGATGTATTCAAAAGACATGAAGACGTGTGGCTCAGAGACATGGTTTAGTGGTGGACTTGGCAGTGCTAGGTTAGCGGTTGAACTCGATGATCTTAAGGGTCTTTTCCAACCTAAATGATTCTATGATTCTACACTTTTATAAACACTTAACTGTTCTTTGAAGACCCCTTTGCAAGACCCCTTGATATGAGGATGGCCACTAGAAGAACAAATAAGGCATAGGGCCATAGCACACAGCACTTTTGATAATTTTGGAGATTAAAGTCATAAAGAACAGCAGTCTCTAAACAGCTCTCCCTGCCCCCTCTGCCCATACAAAAAGGGCTTTTTTTCTTTATTTCTTTTTAAATTAATTAGTGCACATGAAGGGATATCTCAAAAGAATGCAAAATAGTCCCTTCCTGAAAAATCCATGCTAACTTCTGGAATTCACAGATTCACAAGGCAACTGAACATTAATTTCAGAATTTACCCAAGGGATTATGATACCAAATGCAAGGCTAGAAACATACCTTGGTTAAATTATCCTGCAGATTTCAAAATATTTCAGACCACATCAGCAAGAAAGCAGAAGAGATCAGAACCAAGTTCCCAGGGAGGGTACACAATGACTCAAAAAGGAAGTTTGTGAAATGTGGGGAAATACTCAGTAATTACTTTTTGGTTTTGTTTTGCTTTATTCAAAACAATTAAACAAGGGAACATGAAAAATACAGCAAACAGCAATAATGAACTTAGCCTGGACTAAGTTTGTTATTTATGAACACCTACCACCTCCGCAAAAGAAAACAGACAGACTTCACTCCAGAAAACCTCTCTGCTGAAATGCAGGAAGATGTACCCTGAAAACTATGACCAAAAGGGAGAGGAAATCCTATTTTATTTAAGCAGTAGCCTGACTCACATTAAAATCAGGGAAAGCCCTCCATCAACTTCAAAGGGAGCTGGATGTAGGACAGTAGATGAGAATAAGCTGCAAGCTAAGGTCCTCCTTCAGCCTCTCTTGATAAATTCCTCCAGCCCAAGGCCGTGCCCTGTCCAGGTACCCCATTTCTGTGTCAAAACATGGCCCTTCTTTATATAAAGCATGTGTCTGTGGCATGAGAGAGGATAAAAGGAGAAAAGCCCTGCAGGAGTTGTCCCAGGCACTAGGTATCACTCCGAACTGTGGGGGAACAGGAAGAAAAAGGTAAGGAGGAAAATGAAGACCATGAAGATAACATTTCCCATCACAAAGGTGGGACAGAGGCGAGCAGCAACCATCCGCATCAGGAGCCTTATGACTGGGTGTGCAGGTGCACTTATAAAACCAGAGGTGCTGTTTAAGTGGCAACTCAAAGCAGAAAAAGAAGTGATTTTAGGAAACAGAGAAGAAGAGAGAGGTTACGTGGACCGACGCAGTCTGTATTTCTGAAGCACCAGGCAGGAACCGGCCCAGCCAGCTTTTCCCTTCAGTGGGGCTGAGGGGAAAACCTCAGCTGATGGCAAAGTGCAAACCAGTCTTTGAACACACATGTCAGCAGCAATGCTCTTGAGATGGTGCAGGATAAAAGTTGATAGTTGTTTCCTTGCTTAAGACAAGCCAGAGAACTGAATGAAAATACATTTTCTAATTTCTTTTCCACCTCCCTCCTCATTTCTCCCCAAACAGTAGCAGGAGGATCTTGCCACCCGCATTTGCACTGTCCTTAGGAATGTGTGTGCCTATTTTTGGATAATTTGGAAACCTTTGGGAACATTCCTTATTAATAAACACACTTTCTATTCTTTTTTTTCTGTATTCCCCTGTGAATTTCCTCATCTTCTTTTGCCAGCTATTGTGTATTGAGCCATTCATGACCCAACAGCAAGGCAGTCCCTGGAACTCCAGGAATCCTAACCTGGCGAAGCACTTAGCACACAAAGGGGAAATGATTCCCTCCACCTAAAGAGGAGTTGTCTCTTCAGTCAGCTCTAGGCCTGCAGTGCTATAGTCAAGCTGTTTTGTCTGGAAGGCAGAAATAGGGGAACCTCAAAAGGTTCTGCTCAGAAAACTCTCCAATCTGTTGTATGTATAGGGGACAAGGACAAGGAGAAGGAGGAACAAGTTCACATGAGTCTCTTTCTGCTTACTAAAAATACTGCCAACATGATGCTTCTGATAATTTTGTTTGCAGTACTGGTCCAGAAGGAGGAAGTGCAGATGGGTGAGGAGATATAAAAAACGTTTGTTTTTCTTCTCCTTGTGACATGTTGTGTAACTGCAACCCTGGAGAGAGCTGCCAGTGAGGAGCATCACGAGGGTCTGCTCCACCTTTCCCAGGTGGGTACCCAGGGAGAATGCAATGCGGCTCACCTTGCCACCCCACTGCCATCCTCTCTGAGGGGCTTGAGTCTAGGATGAAGTTATAATTTATTTTCCCTGCCCATCCAGTCCATGGACTGTCAGCCTACCTAGTCAGTTATCCACTGGAGACCAGGTTAAGCCAAACAACATTCACTCAGTAGTCTCCTAACAGCTGTCAGATATCAAAACTCTTTTGCCCACTATCATCCTGTGCTGAATTTAAATTAAGATAGGGATTCACTGCAAAAGTAGCTCAAGTAATCCGATTTAGTTTTGCTCAAGCATGAAAGTTTAAACTTAAAAAAGTCAAGAGTCTTTATCCTTTTGAGATATTCAAAACCTGACTGGACATGGCCCTGAACAACCTGCTCTAGCTGACCCTGCTCTGAGCAGTACAGCGGGACCAGATGATCTCCAGAGGGGTCTTCCATCCTCATCAGTCCTCAGATTCTGTGTTTCTGTGGCAGTGCATGGACTGTCCCAGGACCACATTCCCTCTAACAGCCTTTCAAGGCTTGTGGGTCCCCAAATTTTCTTTCTCCTATACGAATCAATTGGATTCTATGGATTTGGCCCATGGTTCTTCATGCTACAATACACTAAGCCATTCTGTTAGTTTTTACAAGGCATTTGGGAGGGGAATATGCCTGCTTTTCTGCACATGCAGCAGAAAACTGAAGGAAGACAGTGTGGGACTATAAGGATTTTAGTAATTAAGCCTTCATCTTCCATACACGTAGGATACATGCAAATGAGAGTAACAACTCAGCCTCTCTGAACCTGCCAGCCAGGGCTGAAGGTACTGTCACACTTGGTGAGGGAGCTCATGTGTGTAAATGTTGGGGTTAGGGACAACATCACCAAAGAGTCTGAAGCTTAAGAAAGGCAATTCCTGTGTTCAACGGACAGCACTGAGAGTCAGGAAAAATGAATCCACTCCTGCTTTCTTTGGAAAGTCACCACCCTGCTATTATCTTCACTACACAAGGGGCCTAATAACTAACAGTAACATTTTGAAGGTTAAAGTAAGTGATGTCTGGTAGGTCATTTGGAATTCACACAAGAAAGATGCTGTAGGAGAGCTAAGCACTGTGATGCACTCAGGGGTTGTGTGGCAACTTGATTTTAGCCCTTTCTAAAGCATGCTGTGCCACTCCTGCACCTCTGACATATTTATCCTGACAACAGTCCTGTAAGGCAGGGCAGTCCTGTTTACCCATTAACTTGTGGGGAAGAGAAACTCAAATGTCTAAGTTACTTGTCCAAGGTCACTCAGTGACCTTCTGCCTTGGTGAAAGGTTCTTCTGGATTTGCATTTATTATTTGCTACTCCTAAAGGATCCCCAGTGGACTGACGGAATCACAAAATAGGAGGTAAAAGGCAAGTGCCATAGCAAAGGTCTTTGGCAACAGGAGAGATCTTGTTTTGCCTGGAGCAGCTACTAGCCACAGGTAGCCCAGGGGGAAGACGTTTTGCTAGAGCTGTGATCTCACACCAGAAAATCAACCATTATTTCCCAATCCATCAGTACTAAGCAGGTCCAACACACTGGCTGCCTTAAGACCCTTTGCTCACAATCCCCTAAGTCATACTGCTGCACGTTGGCAGCACAGCTGTGCACAGCTCCATGCTGGCCATCCAAGAGCAGCTCATTGCAGGCAGGTCTCAGCGGCTGCAGGTGCTGGGGCTGCCTGCAGACAGCTCAGAGGTTGGGCCGCACCTTCTTCCTGTGTTCCTAAAATGCCCCATAACAAGCATGTAAAAAGGTCGACTGTAATCCACCAGCTGAAAACGAGATACAGCTAAGCAATCCCGAGTATCTTATCAGCTACCGCAGAGGCATTCTGCTCAATCCTGAATTATTTAACCGGTGAAATTAGTAACACATCTTTCAACATGGAATGGATATCGCATTACCTGGTAAAGCTGAGCAGTGGAAAGTGGTCTGTAGCATTGAACTTCTTCAGGACAGGAGGACTCGGAAAGCACTGTGAGCCCCAGGGACAGGAATACTGTTAGGATTTCTGGAGGAAACGTCAATGGGATCTGGGGTGGCTCCAAAAGGGGTGGTCAGTCTTTCCCATTCCCTCAGTTAAGCCTCTGCTCCCCACTTAGTCTGCTCTCCATGAGGCCAGGATCTGCCCCTGAGAGACTTCCTTTCACGGTGGAAGCTGCACCTTGATGCATAAGCAGGACTCTCAAATCATCTCTCAGACAAACTGGTACTTTGCCAGCCCCACAACGTCCCCTGCTCCAGCCCACAGCACTTTGGCCCCACAGCTCTGCCCCACTTTGGCACCTCGTTACAGGGAGAGAGGGAGAGAAGAATATCGCCAGGCGGGGGGATAGCAAGGGGAGTGTGGCCTGCCTCCAGGCTTAGCCCCCCGACGCTGACACAGAGAAGACCTGTAGAGAGCTGGGACCTGCAGAGAAGGGGCAGGGCTGAAGGAAAAGGCACAGAAGACCTGGGCAGCACACTGCCCCAATGTGCGCCTTGCAGAACACAGCCCTGTTCCTTATCAGGAATACTGCAGTGGTATCAGCAGCTGCCCGTATTGCTGTCACTTTCGCTTCAAGTCAAGGTACTCCCACGTGCACTGCTGCCTCTAGCTAAAGGTCTTCCACCACCGTGCCTGGAGGAGGTGGCACAGCAGTGCAGACTTGGTTCTGATATTTAGGTCTGTTGTATACATGCCTGATGATAAACCACGTTTTGCTTTTGCTGTGCAGGAGCGTATGTACTCATAGACCAGTGAAACGAGGGCAGGGAGTCCTGCATCAACCGAGTCAAATAATTTCTTTTTCACTACCGACACAACTCGGTCAGGAAGTCCCCAGCCTCCTGACTCCTCACACAGCACATGTTGTGGGGTCTTCTCCGGGAAGCCTGAAAGCAGTGGCAAGTCTGCAGCCTACCTACCAGCCATACCTCAAGAGAAGAGCAGACATCCAAGGAGAATCCCAAGGCACACGGGCTGCCCACAGAGGACTCTTTATTTACTGAAAGCACATGGTGGGTGACAGATGGCTGCTTATCTAAAAGAACTGATCATCAGCTGATACTGAATTGCAACCATGTTTTAGTAAGCTCACTGAGTAAACGGACTTTTCTTTGTTTGATTTCAAACCACCTGTAGCTGCTCTGAATTTCCATTGTAAACTTTGCCTGACACAATAATGCCATTATTCACACAGGCATTGAATATTGAATCTGGCCAGGTGGGGCTTATACCATTAGCTTTTGTGTTTGCTTGGATATTACACATGGTCATGCAAACTTTAAATTCAATGGAGATACAAATGCAACTGAAGTACAAAACCCTAATATGGTTACGTGCTCCATGGGAGCAGGCCACAGGTTATTGATTGCTGGGGTGAAAAATGCAGGACACTTTCCAGGGAAATTGTGTTTGGCAGCGTGCAGGGAATTTCTGTTGTCAGAAAGCTGAGTCTCCAGCTGAGGAGATCCCCAGCATTCAGTCTGTGCTGATCAGCCACTGATGAGTAATAAAAGATTCAACCTAAATCAGTAACTCTGTTGTTCTTGTATATGTATACATGCATGTGTGTTTGCACTAACATACATGCAAATATATATACATGTGTTTGCACTAACGTACATGCAAATATATATATATGCAAGGGTATATACATCCTTGTACATGCATATGTGTATATATATGCTTAGACAATGCATTTGATAAATATAAATTGCGTGATCACCTAGAACCAATAATTAGAAGGGTAAGTACTTTGAAAAGACATACAGTAATTCGTACAGGAAATATTCTATATAGCTTATGCTACAGATGAAAGCTATGGTAGAATCTTTATACCAGAAAAGACAGGATAGGCCAAAATGCTTACAGAATTTAGGCAATGGGATCTTAAACCACTGAATCCCCCCTTTCCCCTACCCCGCTATCTACCAGCCAAGCTCCTCAGTAGTCTACATTTCTGGCTCTGGCCAGGATACAGAGAGCCCAGGCCCTGACAGGCAGCTGAGCAACCCCAGGTGCCTGCCCGAAGTCCAGCCAAGCTCCAGAGCCTGGGCTGGGAGGCTGATCTGCTGCATCTGCTCAACAGGGACGTGATCCCCATACGCCAGCTCAGGATCTCCACTCTGTGCAGCATTTGCCACCACTGCCCTTTCTAACAGGAAGGATAGTAGACCCTAACGTGAGTGGTAGGAGCACCTCCAAGATATGATGCCTAGGTTGTCTTCATGGCAGGGTTAAAACTACTGCACCATCAGAAATGCTCTAATCACTGGCCTCTGTAGGCTTTTCTGGACATGCATCTCCTCCTCTCCAAAACAGCTGTGTCAACACAAAACATGCATTTAACCATCAAAAAGCTGAGAACTGAAATAGTGCTCTGGGGTAGTGACTGGGGAATCCTATGCTCTTTGTCCCAGCCCCAAGATTATCGCTGATTTTTACCCACCAAAAAGTATTGGAAAGTACATAAGGGGTAGAGTAGAAGTAATACACAGGAGCAGAGACCAGATCAAGGGCTTTCCCTCCCCAGCAACTACCCTAAGGATTAGGCTACAGAAACCAGCTCTACCTGCTCTTTTTCTGTCCGCAAGAATCTGGCATCCTCTGGTGCACAGTAGCATAGTTCTAACAAGAGATATCCTCCTCAAAGTTTCTCCGGACTTAGGACAAACCTGAACCAGTTTGGTGTCCAGTGTGCTAATCACTGAACTATCGGAGGAGGCTCCCATTCGTGACGGGTTTGAAAACAAGGTGTACTGTGTTTTGTAAGATATCCATGCCACTGTGCTTCATTTTTTGATCTGCTGGAGCTCAGGCAGGAGTTAGCCATTAAGCAGCTTGGATTAAGGCAAGCACTTAGGGAGCTTTTGGACATTTATGCTGAGAGATATGTGTGCATATACTGTGAGAAGCACACCCAGAAGATTTCTGACACACTGAACTTACAGAATATGCACTACACAAATGACAAACATATGTGCAGCAAACAACTGCTCCAACCAAACTCAGAGGCATCTGGAGACCTTAGTCCAAAGCCTGGACTAAGGATTTCACCTGGGTAAGTGTTTCAGCTGGAAAAAGAGGGCATTTCTGGGGAAAACTGGACAGGCAATAGCTGTATTTGCAGGGCAAATAAAGATGCTTGCATCCAGGACAAAATGGCTGCAGGGTGGAGGAGTTTAGATCAAAATCTAAGATTTAAGAAACTGAATTGTATTCATGAACAATCTCCTAAATCATTTGGGGCTCTGGCACGTATTTTCTTTCCCAGTATTGTAATCCTCCCCATGCAAACTTTTCAGCTGGGGGAAGGAACAGAAAGAAGAGAATTAACCTTCCAGACATGAGCAGCACCTCACTGAAGTCAGCTGAAGAGGCCCTTGCAAACTATCTGACACTAAGACTCTTTTTCAACAGCAAGTCAGCCACCGCCAGCACAGGTGCCAAAGGCAGCACGTGGCAGATCCTGAAGAGCGGCAGAAAGACCTGGTGCAGGCCAGATGCGGGAGATGGGGAAGCTGTGCTGGGCTGCATCTCCTGGGTCATGGTTTTGGCAGAATTCTGCAACCAGCCAGAGCCACAGCCTCTCCCAGGGTTAACACAGTGTCTTGGCTGCCCTCATGCCCCATGTCCCAGCTTCTACTCGCTCTTTTGTATGAGAAGGAAAGATGCAGTTGGGCATCATTGTAAGGTGGCTTACTCCACTTTGGAAACTCTCAGGCATTACCACTGAAGCAACGCACCCATGGAAGAGGAGTTGAGGAGAGCAAGAAAAGCACAATGAAGGCACTGAATGGGTTGCCATACATGTGGCCTAGAGGTCTGTGTGCCCCAGGAATCTCTCAAGACTTTCTGTATGTCAAGTGGATGAACAAAATCATCAGTATTTCTGTGATGCTTAGCACCTGGCCACTGGTGCGCTCATGGAAATGGCTAGTTTCAGACTGCTCCTAGTGCAGACTTTTCTCAATATGAGACAGAGAAGGGATGGGTCAGCAAGGGAGGATTTATTTCACCAACAGAGAAGTTTGTAGTTTGACAGGTTTGTAGGAAACATAAATTAACAAGCAGGTCATGGTTCAGACTGTGAAACTTTGCAGCAGCAGCTACTGAAGAGTAATGGTGGGGATTTCCCTCATATTGCTGAACTGTAGCTATAATTAGACCATATAGATATTATCTTCCTAACAGAGAAAATTGCTCAACTCCACAATGCCTGCTACTGCTGATTCTGGAAGTTCCCTCATATATTTATTTACACAAAATCAAAGATCTGCACTCTGTTTTCTTTGCTGAAGCAAAACTCCTCCTTGCTTCATGGGATCCCTACCCCAGGTAGTTCAGGATTAGCCTTCTAGATACTGGGAATAAGAAGATACTTAGTTATTTACATTGTTCTCCTCTTTCTTTACCCCTCTACTTCCATCCCTCTGCGGGAAGGGACTTGCCCTCTTTTGAGTGATGAGCTGTAAACAACACCATATATATTACAAATTGTGAGTGCAAAGAGGATGGGTAATTGTTTTGAAAATACGAAATACCGTGTAATCACTCCCTTCACCAGTATCAAGAAATCCCTTCAGCTCCCAAACAAGCTCCCAATTACTGAATTTACACACAACATGGAAGGGCTAGATCTTCTTCCAAGCTCCTTTAGGCAAACAGAGGACAGCTGAGGTCTAGTCCAAAGACTCATTGCCCAGCTGCATTCCTCACCTTGCTCCCAGCTTCCTTGGGCACTAGTATCTTTGCTGGGGACGTCCTTTCATCACCTTACTGTTCCACTCTCCCTACAATAGGGTGAGCCTGTTTACCATAGGACAGTACTGAAAAATATCATGCATAACAGCCTGAACTCACTTCCAAGGAAAATTTGGTTTGCATGGCATTTAGGCATCATCCTGTCAGCTACACTCTCAACCTGTGAATAACAGTTTTCATCTGTCAGCAGAGAAAAAATAGATGCCCATTCTTCATTAATTTTCATACTAATGAGAAATATTAGACCCAGGAGGTTTCAATATTGTTGCCTTATAAAGGAAAAATGTCAAAATTGTTTAAGGTGGCTGTTAATGAACACCTTGCATACCCACTGATCTCATCGCAGTAACATGAAAGGAGACTTTACCCCACCTCCCTGGACAGAAAAGCAAGCTGAAGTCATGCTGATTGCTTCAGGCCATTCTCACCTATGTTGCAGCCCTGTTCCACTGCACGCAGCTGGGTCTGTGTCTTCTCGGCAAGCTCACTCCTTTCAGAGTTGGGAAAATAGAAGGAAAGAAAGAAATACCTTGTCTGAGAGCTGACAATTGAATTTGAGTTCCTGTGTCGTGCTTCTGTCAAAAAAAGGAGTGTTTGTAGAGACATACTCTTTACAAGGTCCATCTTGAGCCCATTGCAGGATCAGAAGCCTAAAATAAGTATTTTTTCTTACACCACTGTTACCACTGTTGAGGGTGTAATTCTTTGCTTTGCATCCTGTGCTAACAGACTCAATCTCTTTTCTAACTGCTGCTTAGACCCCCAGGAGCTCCTGGTAGGGAAATACTCAGCACTGACCAAAACAGAAGAATCCAACTGAGGTCAATGCAGAGAAATGTAAAGAAGGATGGCACCACTGGACAGTGGCTGCTGGTTTCTAACATACAAGCATTCATAGATGCCAGGAGGCAGCTGCTGTCACACACCTCACGTTATCTGCTCGCTTCAGCTGTGCAACAAACTGCTGTGCAGTCTGGAGGGGAGTGAAGACAGGAGGAGGAGGAGTGCAAGGTGTTATAACAGGACATTTTTATATCTTTCCCATGGCATGGCATTGCTGATTCTGCAGACTTGGGACTCACATTAGCCTTAGCAGCATGTGTGCGCCCCTCCAAGCTCTGCAAAGGTCTTCACACAGAGGCATGAAGCCACTTTCATTAACCTTTACCCCAGGGAGAGGGCAGCAGGACAGAGCCAACCCATGGTGACAGGGCTCCTAGGGAAGCCAGGAAGGGAAGGGCATGGGCAGCCCCAGAAAACTGTAAAAAGGATTGGGATATTCCTACTACGGAACAATTCATGCATGAATCAGTTAGGAAAGAGTTGAGATTTAAGGTCTGTCTGACAGAGTTTCAGCAGAGGTTTAAGAGAAAGGGTATGCCTGGCTGAGCAGAGAGGGAGGCTGTGGGCTGCTGCTTTGAGGAAAAAGTATTATTTTGAGTTTTCCTCTGTACTAAGAAGCAAAAAATAGAGAGAAGTGGGCTCCCTCTTGACTCTGCCTCAGCCTGGTGAGGGGAGCTCACGGCTGTAGCATCACTCTCTGGCTGAGCTTTTGGTTCCCCATGACCTCTTGGTGAAGGCTACAAACTACCATGTTCCAAACCACAGGAGAAGTTTCTCCTCACTTGACATCTTCTGCCCTCTCACAATCACCTCCTGAGGAGTCTAACTGTATGTCTGCAGAAATAAGCATGACTTGCACCTTACCTATGGATGTCAGGAGTAATTTCAGACCACTTTTCTGACATTATTTAGTCATCTGAAGAGGCCAACTAGATGTATAGCAATGCTGCCATCTACATAATTTGGATACTTAAACAACTGCAGCCCTTAGGCTGCGTACACACATTCTCTTGTAGCTGCAGCCATGCTTGTTAAAGACATTACGACAGCCTGTCCACAGCTGCTCTTCAGTCCCCTGCCAAAGCTGCCAGGCCCCCAGGTCTGCCTGATTATCTGTCGGCATGAGCAGTTCCAAATACATTCCAGCCTAAAGGAGAGGGACCAGGAAAGACTCGCTGCTTAGACCATTTCAATTAACCTGGTTTATGTCAAATCAACCCAAAGCTTTGTTCAGGACTCCGACCAAACCTGAATTTCTTTGGTGTTTGGAAAAAAGTTACCACTTTTACAGTTACCTCAGCACTTGCTGTAAAATAGCAGACCTCTGATCTAAACTCTGCTAAACGAAGCTGTTTTTAAACCCAGAGAGGTTAGAGCCATTTGCACTGATAAACTGGAAACTTGCTTTATAAATGCTAGAATGCTTTAGGAAAGTTTGTATCATGGTGTTTCCAGGCTGACTGCAATTACCATGTTTCCTTAAAATTTTCAGCCGTTAGATGAGCGAACCAACTCTTCACACTTTTACAGCAGTATAAATCAGTATTTACTGCACTTGAAGGATATGAAGTTAGGTTCAGCGCACAGGATCCCAGACATGACATTCACCCATTGGCACACATTCCCCAACAGCCAGGGACATGGCTCCTGCATTTAGGCAGTGTAGCACAACAGGGGCTTTCCGTACCGTTATACCATGTATGAATCGCGGATGACAATGGCACTACAACAGGTGGTAATACAGATAATGCTGGAAAGAGCCATACCAGAAGGAAGGATTCCCAGCTACCGATGCATCACTGCTTGCATCACACAGCTGGAGGCACCAGACATCCCCTGCCATGTGATCTTACGGTATTTCCTCGCTGCTCTTGAAGGTACCTGAGAAGTCTGATTTAGTGAAACAGGAAAATCAACTTGATTGTCCACAGCTTTGCACTGAAGGACCCTTCCACCTTCGTATGAAGCAGATGTAAAATAACTGTTCCTTGTTATTAATTCTGGTTTGAATGCGATTCCCCTGACCAATTTAATCCCTTACAGTAAATGACTAGGCTCCAAGCTTGCCAACACTTACATATATTTGTGGTTAATTTATAAGGGCATGATTGGTTCCACTGAAATTCATAAGACACTTGAGTAAAATTAAGAGTTCAAAATCAGGCCTTTCAGGATGATCTGCCAATAAAGTGCTTGGAGTATCACAACAGTCCAGCCTTGATGCAACACCATCATTTCACACTCAGCCTTGGAAGACACGGGTATTTGCAGATGAACATACAAATGCATATGCACACACCAAACTACTTGGTGACCATGGCTTCAATTTTAATGCATTTTTAGGATATTCAGATAATACCATTTGGGGATTTTTTTCCCCCCTACTGCCTTAAGCTTCTTCAGAGTTTAAGAATTTGCATTTCTCTTCTGCATGATATTTCTGCTTGTTATGCTTTTTAATGCAAAGCCAGGCACTCAAAGCAAATTGATGCAGGCTTGGATGTTCACTCCATTTTACCTCTGCTTTACACAAGTATCAGTCCATCACCTTAAGGTCACTTTTTTCCCCTGACTTCCAAAACAGACTTGAGAGGAGAATCAGGTCTGCATATCTTAGGACAGATTCATTTAGCCACAGACTCCTAACAAAGACCACAAGTAAACATTTCCAAATAATCTCTCAGTGATTTAGGTGCCTGTGTCCTACTTTCAGAAGTGATTTGGGTCCACATTTTAAATGGATTTAGTTATGTAAGGATGTAACTAGGAGTTAAAGCTCTGCTTGAGCTCTTGAGACTTGATATTTGGGACAGCTAGTCCAAAACATCTGCCAATAAGCTCCACAGCCACAGCTGCCTTTGCTGTTGAGGAGCAAAGGAACCAGGCTGCTGGTTCAGGATCCTGAGTGGGATACAACTGAACCTTTTAGAAGCTCCAAGACTGGCAAAAATACTACTTTATCCTTCCTAGCACTAGGAACTACAGGGCAAACAAAGAGTGGGAAAGCCCAAGTAAAAGCTCCCGCAGCTCCAGCAGCTCCAGCACACATTGGCTATTCCCCTCCCAGGTAAACACTCTATATCTGAACACTACTCCCTGGTTCCTTACCCCACAAAATTCTGCCAGGGAGGCAAACTATAGTGTCCCTGTGTCAACCTAACCAAGAGGCAGGAACAGCAGACAGGACATGAATTGTGCTGAACAAGTCACGGGGCAGCCTGGGTGGGAACAGCAAGGGAGATGTCATGCAGGTGAGGGCTGAGGGAGGCAAGCAGAGTGGGGGGGGGCTCAAAATGGGGAGTGCAAAAGGGCTGCAGGGTCACATGGAGCTCTGTGGGTGTTCGGGAATGGGAGAGTGTAGGAAGGAGAGCAGCACAGGTCTCAGCTTGGGGATATGGACCAACCTGTGTGAAGCACCCAGGACTGGGATGGCTGGGGAAAAGAGTGGGAAGGAGAGAGGAAAGCATGCAAAGCCCAGGAAAGGGGGGACAGGGAAGGCTACAGAGCAGAGCTGGGAGTGTTACAGAGGAAGCTCAGAGGTGATAGTAAAGGTATGGATGGGGAGGAAGATCTAGGATAAGAACAGCTCCACAGCTGAATCACAGGACTGAGGGTACTTTGGGGAGGTCAGCTGTGCTGGTGTGGGATGGCGAGGAGCTGAGAGGCAGGAGCCAGACTCATGCGGAGAGCCAAGAGACTGTCATGTGTAGTCCAGCTGTTATGACTGTGTCTACTCTGCAGCACAGATGCTTGCTGTTTCACAGTCTTGGTCCTTCAGGTGTCCAGATAGCCTGGACCTGCTGGAGGAGGCAGCAGCACCCTCCCAGACCGGGCATCCTTTGCCTGGATAGCAGGGTGCAAAAAGCACTGACAAGCATTCCAAGGTCCTGCCCTGAAACGAAGGCAGGCTGCAGCCTGGGGTTTACCTTGTTTAACCAGTTAGAATGGCATAGACAATTAAATTCCTTCCTCCATACGAATTCAAATTCCTTCAAGTGGCAGAAAAGAATGAAGCAACCAGAAAATGTCCAAACAGAGCTGCGGCAAGTGCTTTCCTGTTTCTGTCTAAACTGGGTATATTCCTCTGCTTGGATGACAGTAACGCAACCATGACCAGGGAAGCCAAGTGCTGTACCTGTCAGGGACTTATTTACTGTAAGCAACGCTCACCAGAGAGAGGGCTCTAGAAAGGTCTGTGCCAGTGTGTAACAGCCCTTTCCCAGCACAGAGTGAGATATCCCTCATCAGATCCCTTAATTAAAATGAATTAGAAAGGAACCAACTGTACACATCAGTCTGCAGTGAGGATTGAGGACAGGCATGTTCTGATTAAAACCCAAGGAGATGCTTTTCCCATTCACATAGTGAAGACATGCAGGCAACTGCTGTTAGCGTTAACAAGATTTAAATATGCCAACAGCCTTTGCTTGCCACCTATCCTGGGAAAAGGATAACAGAAAATAAGGCTCTGGACCATCAGGCAGAAAGAGCAGGCAGAGGGATGTAACAGGACATAGGCACTTCTTGTCCCTCATCAGCATCTGCTATGAAATATGCTGATGAAGTACTGACTGACAGACACAAAAACCCAAATGGAACTGGGAAAGAGCCTTGTGTTTTATACCAAACAGCTTTAATGGTCTCCTGCCTAAAGGAAGCCCAGCCCATACCGTGAGGGAATGCACTGAGGCTGAGCCAGAGCAAAAGCATCCCTCCTGCTCCTCCCTTCTCCTGCTCAGATATCAGACTTGGCAGCACAAGGGATGGGACTCCAGTCAAGCTCCAGCGAAAAACCCTCTCTCTATAAAATACTGCCTGGTCTGGAGATGAGGAGAGAAGCTCATCTGCCTTGGTGGTTGGCAAGTCCTCTTCTCCCCCAAATCTCTTTCTTTACCCCACCCTTCATAAATAGTTTTTTTAAGGGAATAAGGGGAAAAGCAAATTTAAAAAAAAAAAAAAGCCCTCTTATTTCCCTCAGTTTCCAAATAAAACCAAAGACAGGCAAACACGAGCTGGGACACCAAATTTCATAAGAGATCTTCTTGCTCCCAAACATGCCACCAGCTAAGCCTACCGTGAAATCACAAAGCGGACTTCCCCTACATGCACGCACACATGACCAACCCTGTTTATAAAAATCCTCTACTCCAAGAGCTCCTGAGACCAGCAGCAGAAACAGTGACATAAGGACAACCACCATCTTCCCCTTCCTAATATTTTTGGTGTGTTCCTCCCACTCTTCCCCTGTTCCTTCAGACAACTGTGGTGTTGTTGAAAACCGGTGGCTTTGCTGCTCCCCTCCCAGCTCTCCAGACGTGGTTGTGCCTGCTGAGCTGCCGCTATCAATCCTCTCTTTCCAGCTGCAAGCCTTGTGACTCAGATTCTCCAGAAAAACCCTTGGCTTAGCATCATAAGAAGGAGGGATTAAAACTCATGAAAAATGAGCTCGCACCAGCCCTTTTTATAAGTCTCTAATGGAGGGTCATATGAGCTGGTCAGACCCCCTGCCCTCCCCTTCTCCTTCTCTGATCCTCCTGTTATTCTTGGCTGCAAACTGCTGGGCGTCCCAGCCGGGGCACTTGGATCAGGAGAGGATATCCCATTCAAAAGCCCAATTCCCAGTGTGGCCTTTTCCTGCTGGAAGCAGTTGTAAAATTTCTTTTTTTCCCTTTTCTTGGTACAGTTTGCCTGACCTACATATTCCAGCATGGTGTGACTTACGCTCTATCGCTGACCTACATTTTCAGACTGAAAAATAAAAACTCCAGGAAGACATGCTAGTAGATGTGTATGGGAAGCAGAAACCCAGCCCTGTGGGGACATCTCCAAGCAACTGCCCAAAGTAAGGCTGATTAAGCAGCTTCTTTTTATTCCCCCCCCATCCCTTTGCCCCAGCTGTTTCTACTTAAGAACCAAAACAAAACGCAGATCTCCTGCTAATTCAATTTCAGATTGGGAGAGATTTTGAACAAATCACTCAGGCTGCTCTGGACTGTTCCCCTTTACCCATAGCCCATCCAAAAGGGGAGACCCAGCACCTCCAAAGGGATATGAGCTCCTACCACTCCCCAGAAATTAGACACCTGGCCACTTCCAGGATCTGAACCCTCACAGGGCAGAGCCCCCTGAAAAGCATCACTGCCTGCTGTGCAAACGCCTCCAGCCCCATCAGTGGTGGGGAGGGCTGTGGGCAGAAGTGGTGGACACCAAGCCAAATGCTGCAGAGGGGGGAACCAGGAGTGATCCCCCCCTCCCCGGGCTGGAGGGGATGGACACAAGGGTAGAAAGAGGGGGGCTGGAGGAGGACAGCTGGAGGAGCACCGACTCTTGGGGTCACCCCCCTCGCTCTCCCAGTTTTAACGGCCCTGGGGAGCTGGCGGGCCACAGATATACGGGTCTCCCCATCCCATCTCCATCTCTCAGTGCCAGCCCCATGTCTCTGCCTGTCCTTCGTACGCTTCTTCTTGACAAATCAGGTTTAATATAGCGAAGACCAAACGCACTGCCCTTCCTCCAAAACCCTCCTGTCTTCACTCACCTCTCTCCCTCTGCTCCCCGTTGCAGCTGACCACCCTAGTCCCCTCTCTGTCATGCAGACTCATTGTCCAGGAGCTAACAGATTCCTCCTTCCTGTTTTTTCTCCATTTATCAAAAGGTTTTTTGCATAGCACATAAAAAAAATCAGCCTTGTCCTTGTTGCAGCAGCAGAAATGCCCAAGCCATTATCTTCTGTGCCAGTATGAAGAGCATGTTGTTCTGGCACCTACACATCACTTCCTCCAGCATCACTAACAGGGGTCTTGTCCCTTTTCTTTAGATCTGAGAGAATATAACCCACAGTGGCTTCCTCCATGGGCTCCCCAACAACCACTGCAGCAACTTCAGACCTTCTGTCCCTCCCTGCAAAGCTGTTTATGTAGCAGAGCTTAAAAGACAAACTCAGACTACTAAGAATACAGCTCAGATATAGAACTAAATCATTAAATGATAAGCATAGGTAAGCCCTTAGCACAGAATAGTTACCAGGCACTATGAAACAATCTGATATACTGAATGAGACAGTCTAATTTCCAGAAGAAATCAGATTTTCTAAAAATCAGGAATTAAGAGAAAAGCAGCCCGTGCATCTGTCCACTGCACTCTCCTCTCTTTTTCCACTGAGTGTGAGGAAATCCTGCCACACAACATAAAAAGTCAGTTCCTGCAACCTCGAAGCTCCTCAGTGCTTTTTAAAGTCAGAGATGCAATCGCGGCCACGCAGATGGTGATGCCAAAAGCCCCATCAACTTCTGTCATCCATCGGGTAACTGCAGAGTGGCATTCAGTACGCTCGTGCTTCAGCTGTGACAGGGCGCTGTCGGTACCCCGCACAATGATGGGTGGCTGGACACCGGTGCGCACAACTGTTTTCCCTTTGGTGGGATTTTTAGCAGCAATCGGCACTGGCCAAAAGCTGCTCTCTCCCAAGTCCAGGAGAACAGTGTCTGGACTTCAGTGGAAAAGAGTTATGCCAATATACCTTTCTTTTTTTTTTAAATCCCCATAGCAATAAAATATTACATCCTTGAATAATGTGTCTCTAGTCAACAATATGCACTTATCTTTGTAGATGTATGAAATTACCCACCACTGCTATTATTGTACTTGCTGCTGGCCATTAAAGCATGGTCCATAGAATTCAAATGCTGCTATAGCTTCACTACATAACACATGAAATATTTAAAGCCTACAAAGCCAGGGAGATAGGGGCACAGACCCCACTGAATTACAGCCGAGTGCCTAACTCTCAAAAAACCTCGTTGGCAACCACAGCTGTGATACCAATTTCAGGCGATGTGGTCTGGTTCTAGGCCACTTTCCATCACAGATTTCTAACAGCAATTAAAAGTTTAGTTGAATATCTGCTTAAGCATTCTAATGTATTGTTACTGTTTATTTCTGTGCTAGTGAATTTAGATGTACAACTCAATGGACTTCCACGTGGGAAAGATGATTTCTGCTGGCTGAACATCTGTACTTTGGGCTCTGTAACTCATTCTCCTTTTTTCTTTAAAGCAATTTCTAAGCATCTATGTGCTACGCAGTACGCAGCAGTATCATTTAATATGATAATAAATACAATTCTAGCCTGAAGAAGGCTGTTACTAAAAAGATAGCTTTCTTTTCAGACTTTGAAATTGCCTTCCTTCTTTTCCCAAGGCATCAGATCATAAATGTTTTATCACTGAGTCATGTAAAGGCTTTAGCTTATCATAATGTATCCCTAATGGATGGAATAGCAATTGGTGCTTAGAGCCAGAATATGTAGGGGCTTCCCATTGCTTCATAGACCCTGGCCATGACTCCCCATTGCATTGCTCCAGCCAGGCTGGATGGTCACTGCGGTGTGAGCCTGTGGGCTTCAGGGAAGCGGCAGTGGGTCTGAACAGGGTCTCTCGAGTAAACCCAGCAGTGGGGAAGCAAACTCCAGACTTTCCACAGGAAAAGAGACCTTGTCCTCCAGAGCACCAAGCTCCCTCAAATGCCCCTGGCTCCAGGGACAGTCACCACCACGTAGCATCCCGTAGGACACAGCTTACTGTTTGAGCCCCAAAGCCATCCAGCACGTTAGCAGCTTGCCTGTATGTAAACACACAACAGTCTCCTCAAAGTCAGGGAGACTACACACACACTCCAATCGACATATTTGTAGGAATGCTTTACAAGGTTGGCAGTTGGGGCACCAGACTTGCCCAAGCTGAATGCTGCAGAGTGCAAGGCGGGTGCCCACCCTCAGGGACCCACTTTGGCAAAACCAGCAGAGCCTCCCTCCTTCCCATTCTCCCAAAACCTAAAGAGGCAGAGGGAAGGCCTTGCCAAATAACAAGCCCAGACGTTTTTGTACCAATTCCTAGTGCTCACCTCTTGGGAGCTGGGGGAGGAAAAGAGCTGCTTTACTACAGAGAAGGGAGAGAAAAGCCAGCTGCTGTTGCATTGCTGGTACGCTGCAGAAGTTGGCTGTCTTTCTAGGGAAGCCACATGGGCTACAGAGAAATTACATATTCCTTCAGGAGCAAGTCCTAAACTAGCAGCAAATTTATTGCAGGCTTACAGCCAAACCAATATGATGTTCAGAAGCCCCTATTTATTTCTCAGAGGTGAATTGCTTTTTATTTTGATTAATTTTGTGTTTACAGTGAGGGTTCATATGGGCCTCTGGAGATGCAGATAATTTCTGTTCACATGCATATTCGTATCCCAATTTCTAATGCACACATAGAGTAACCTGGTACCAAGTCTTGTCCTGGGTAGGAGGACAGGAGATGAGGGGATCCAGCAGCGGTTCGGCATCACTGGTGAAGGAATTGGTTAACCGCAGGAAGGATCCAGAGCTGGAACACGGCAGTGGGCATACAGGCTGGCACACCAGTCAGCTGTGTGCTGCTACATGCTTGCCTGCTCTGCCCAGCATAATGTGGACAGGGTCCAGGCACAGCTCCCTGCCTGCCTGGGCAAACGGCCGTGCCTCCAAAGCACTCCAGCACCTGCAGCAGCCTCAGACAACCTCTCCTGGGCCAGGGAAGGGGGAGGTTTTGCATGGTCAAGCAGACGAGCCTGTCCTTGAGCAGTTACCACAAGTGGAAAGGGCTCTACCCCAGAACATGGGGAGATACCCTCAGTGCACGCAGGGCACAGGACGGACTCCAGGCACCACAGGCACAGCTAACCAGCAGATCACAGGGAGGCCAGGACTGGGCAAAGCCATACATGTAGGGATGTAGAAATCTGAATTTTAAAAATAGCTTTAAAATACCTTAAAATTAAAAAAAGCCCAAACCTTATTGAAATGGGGTATTGAATTATCTCTCCTTCCACTCCTGCCCTAACTCGTCTCAGACTGCAGGCAGAAAGATCATTTTTTGCATGGGTGTTCAGGGATGGATTTCAGTGCCTAACACAAGAGACTCGGTTTGGAAATACTGAGCGTGCTCAAACATACTGTAATTGCTAAGCAGTCACCTCAAAGGAGGAGAAAGGAATTCACCTACAGCAAAAAAGCTGTGCCACGGGGATGGCTGGTTTTCCCTCCTGGGCATATTTCTAAGGAGAAATCGGTGAGCACTGGGACTCCTCTTTGTGTTCTGTCCTTACATCACACCAACCAGCCAGGTCTCCTGCTGAGACACGCTCTTCTGCTATTCATTTCCTGCACCAACTACATAAAACCCTGCATGATCGCAAGTGTTTAAAGGGGACTTTCCTGGTGAATATTTTGTGGTGCTATGGCTTAGCAGGGGGAGGAGGTTAAGTACTGCTGGTTTTCTTTCCCTCTTTGCCCTTGCAATACACCCCATTTTAAGAGACAATGAGCACCTTCATCCCTGCAACACAGTCCACGCTCAATCATGTGGGCAATGAGACGGTACGGTGGGGCTAATGTGGTGCAGTGGTGAGGCTGAAGGGAAACACCTTCACAGTGGGGCCACCACCCTCCTATCACAAAGAGCATGAGTCACCCAAAAAGGGGATAAAGGCAAGGGTTGAGCCACTTTATGAAATCTTTCCCTAAATAAAAACCTGAAACAAGAAAAGCTATGGTTACACCAAGCCTATGTGATCTGCAAACATCCAGGGAGGGGGCAATGAAAAAACAAAAGGACACAGACAACCCAGCAGTGGACTGCAGGGACTTCATGAGCTAACACCAAACCAAGCAAGCTGTCCCAGGGGCACAGTGCAGCATGAATACAGCTATATGGCTTCCATATCCCAAACAGAGCCAGGCCAGTGCCAGGGGAGCACAGGCATGCAAACAGAGAGGACTTGGCTCCCCTAATCCACTGCTACCCCTTGGACTGGCTGAGCAAGTAGCATGAGGTCTCAGCACCCTCCTCTCCCCTGACCCACTCCTGCCCAGCTTCCATGCTGCTGTCACAACAGGGTGACACTGCCTGCTCAGACCTTGGTGACTGAAGGGGGGCTGGGGAGGGCATAAAATATGAGAAAATGAGGGAAGATGTAGAGAAGGGAGAAACCTGGCAATGTGGGAGGAAACCTGGAAATCTATGGTGGTGCTAACCAGCAGCATGGCTGACCTGTTCCAAGATAACCAAAACCCAATGGCAAATTTTGCCACTCAGAGATTAACTTCCTCCTTTTGCTGTTTATTTTGAAACTTCAGCAGCTTTGAGTATGGTGTTTGTGAAGCCAAGACCAAGTCAGGGGCAATCCCAACCAGACAGCAGGGTTTTAAGAAGGGCTGAAGAGTAACACATAGGGAATGACAGGGAAATAGAGACACAGAGTACCTTTGGTCAAAAAGTAGGATCACAACAGCAAGAGGAAGAACAAAATCCCCCTTAGTTCTGGCTACAGAGACGAACCTCTGTGTTGCGACACCCAAGTGAGAATCAACTAAGGAGGCTGTGAATCTGCTTGCTTTGCTTGAACCCAGACCTCTGCCCCCACAAACTCTGGTGTCAATTCCGCAGCACCTCTCTGGAAGTCCCTGTGGGAAACCAGCCCACCTCCAAGGGCCATGCCAGCCAACTGCTAGGACTCAGATGTGAGCTGATCACCTTGTGGGATGGCCATAGCACTAATAATAGCAATAACCAGAATAGCCTAATAACACAGCAAGTGCAAACAGGACCTTATATGGTTAAGGATCTCCAGCTGCTTTGAGCTCCACGGCTGGGACTACCCAAAGGAGCCTAAGTGAGTTGGACACCCATACTCCACTGAGCCAGGGACTATTAAGGCCTGATTTGCCCAGCCCAACCTCCCCTTATGCACTACACTTAATATTTCTAATGACCCGACACCTGTAAAGGTCTGGAATCAGCCCACAGGAGAGATGAATGAGGTTCTGGGCAGAGTTTAGGACCTACCCCAGGGCTGGGTATCTGTATCCTTGCAACATCTGCTTATCCAGCAAAATGGCCACTGACAGCCTGGGAAGAAAACTGGAAAGAGAGAGAGAAGAGCAAAGTCTTCAGCTAACAATGCCGTGTCAAGCTCCAACTCTTAAGGTGCGTTAGGGGATCATAAGAGTAAATGCAGAATAGCATGGAGATTAATATTCCACAGTCTCATGCAGAAGACCAGCTGAGGATCCCTTTGAGAGGTCCAGTTTAGACACCCTGGATTTTCCAAAAAGCCTCAAGGGGACATCCAGGTTTTTACCCTAGTCTTATGATTTTGCTACAAATAGCAGGAACTGTTTGGTGTCAGGTGCCCCACACAAGAAACAAAGAGAGCTTCTTTAAAGTTGGAGGGTTAGAAATCAGGAATCTAAATCTGTTTCTTGATCCCCTAACAGTAAGTGACCCAAATTTCCAGAACTGCTGAGCAGCCATGGCTCACACTGCAGAGCCGAGACAGAGTGCTACACAGTCTGCCAGGAAATTAAATGAGCCACAAACCTGGAAGCCCAAATGACCCGGTTTTTTTCAAATCATGGTTTCCTGACCTGGTTGTTCATGACTGCAAAAAATTCAAGTGTGGATCCAGAGCCTGCGTCTTAAAAAAATCCAGGCTGGAAAATTCACCATGAGAATGTGAATAGAGGGTTGAGGTTTCCCCCCACCCCCACTCCCCCAGATGACTAATGAAAAGCTTTCAGGACACGGAGGGAAAGAACTAAGAAAACAACTATGACATGTGACACAGCAGTCACATTGCACAAAACTGATGCATAGCAGTAACCCACAATCCTCCTTTATAGGTTGGGAGGGAGCAGGTGGCAAATGAGCCAATGTTTTGATGCTGTAAAGGCTCTCAAGTGGAGCAACAGTCATCAGGCTCCAAGAACGTCAGCAGGCTCAAGCCTCTGTTCAGCACAGCGCGGAGAGGGTGAGGTCTCTTGCCTGCAGGCTATTGAAGCACAACATGTTTAAGATCCCCAAGATAAGTAAACCTGACATTGCCCTGTTTTGACTGGAAAGAAGCCTCCAGCATTAGAGGCAGAAGTGGTGAAAGAATGTATTTTCTTCTTCCACCTCCTTCCCTATCCTGTAATCTGTACGAATTCTGGGAGCCACATATACATTTTCAGCACTTTGATATGCTGTAAAATAACACATCAGTACTAGCAAAAACCTGAACTAATGGGAAATGAGAGAAAGGCTCATTTAAAATCAATTAAGGGAGAAATCACAATACAGTTTCTGGGAGGATCAAAGGAATATTTATGTCACGCTTATGATAATAAAAAACGTGCACTTAGAAGCCTTTTGGGAAGCCCTTGTTAGTCACTGAAACTGACCATCTGGTTGGCTTGATTAATGTTTTTCCAGATATACCCCTTAACAGGATTGGATGTTCTTTTATCAGTCAACACAGAAGTAAAATGTGCCTTTCCAGAAACACTGCTGACCACACAAAGAAACAACTGAAAACATCACTTGAACTTGCTGGTGCTCGACTATCTGCACTACAGACCTCTCAGGAGTCTTCCTCAATACTCAGGGCCTCTCATGGACTTCAGTCTGCCATGTCCAGCTATGGGAAAAGAGGGAGGAGAGGACCAGCTGGTGTAACAGGTCATGCTATGGAGAAAGGCCATGAAACTAAAGTGCAGGAGGGGAGTGTGCAGAGAGGAGAGAGCCCCAGGAGCCACAGAATCACAGACTGATTGAGGTTGGCAGGGACTTCTGGAAGTCATCTGGTCCAACCCCTCTGCTTAGGAAGGGCCACCTAGAGCCAGCTGCCCAGGACCACGTCCAGATGGCTTTTGAATAATTCCAAGAAGGGAGACTCCGCAACCCCTCTGGGGAACCTATGCCAATGATCAGTCACCCTCAGAGTAAAACAGTGTTTCCTGACGGTCAGATGAACCCTCCTGCGTTGCAGGTTGTGCCCACTGTCTCTGGTCCTGGATGGAGTCAGGATCCTCTTTGCGCCTTCCCTTCAGGTGTTTATATACATTAATAAGATCCCCACTAAGCCTTCTCTTCTCGAGGCTAAAGAGTCCCAGCTCCCTCAGCCTTTCCTCATTGGAGAGATGCTCCAGTCCCTTCATCATTTTAGTGGCCCTTTGCTGGACTCTCTCCAGCATGTCCATGTCTTGTACTGGGGAGCCCAGAACTGGACACAGCACTCCAGATGTGACCTCACCAGGGCTGCATAAAGGGAAAGGATCACCTCCCTCAGCCTGCTCGCAACACTCCTCCTAATGAAGCCCAGGACACCATTAGCCTTCTTAGCTGCCAAGGCACATTGTTGGCTCTTGTTCAACTTGTCCACCAGGACCCCCAGGTCCTTTTCTGCAAAGCTGCATTCCAGCTGTGCAGCCCCCAGCATATACTGGTGCATGGGGTTGTTCCCTCCCAGGTGCAGGACTTTCTACTTCCCCTTGTTCAACTTTAAGAGATCCCTGCCAGCCCATTTCTTCAGCCTGTCCAGGTCTCCCTGGATGGCAGCACAACCCTCTGGCATATCAGCTATTCCTCCCAGTTTGATGTCATCTGCAAATGTGCTGAGAGTACACTGTGCCCCATCATCCTGATCATTAACTATGAACAGGGGCCACACTTCAACAGCTTCTCTATGAGGATCTTACAAAAGGCAGTGTCAAAAGCCTTCCTGAAGTCAAGGTAGACAATATCCACTGCAAAGACAGGAACACACCTGCAGGTAGCAACAAACACCTCAGTCGTGGTGCAGTGCTGCAGCCACTGTCCAGCACATCTCTTCACAGGACACACTGCTGATCACTGGTCCCAGTTTATGGGTTCACATATGCATGCTACATGGATGGGGTCACAGCAGATGCTATATGGGGTTGTGCAACAGGAGAGAACCTGCAGTGCTGAACTATCTCTGAGCTGTGGAGAAGCGTGAGAGGAGAACCAGCTATGTAAGCCAATGCACAGTGTCATTGCACAAGGACAATGCACATTGTTAAAAGTAACATCAAGCACTAGATATGTAAACACCATGGCTGACAAAGTTAAGAGGTGAGTGACAGTCTAAAGTGGCAAGTAGGGTGGGGTTGGGCAAAACCACACTGGCTCATCAGCAAGACTGATGCCCAGGACACCTCTGTCACCTGAGCTTAGCATCAGGTAGTTGAAAAGATGTCCCTGTACTACAGCCAGATGGGACACACTGCCGTCTTGTTTCACAGAGACTTGTCAGCAGGGGAGAATCAAAAACTCTGGTTCCCTTCCAGGTTTAGGGGGTTGTGCTCCTTAGACAAATATTTATTGCAAACCATTACAGATGAGCCTTTTCCTGCACTGTCCTGTTTTATCTCTTTTGTATTTCTGGTTCCCTGTTCCAGGCCTTTCTTTCCCAGTTAGCTAAGACACACTTCTCATCTGTTTCTCAGCAAGACCTCCTATCAGATCTCCTATCTCTACTCCCACTCTCCCTCTGTGCTCCTGCTTTCACTGGTCCTCCTCCAGTGTGCCTTCTTCCCCAGCCTGGCCACCAGTCAGCCTTCCACTGACTCAGCTTCATTTTTAACAACCTGCTCATATTCACCACTGCAGCCCCTTCGTGCTGCTTGATCCACGCTCTGACAGTGCAGCACTGATGCACAAAAGCCAGATCCTGCACAAGAAGCTGTGGGTGACCCCTCGCCTGTCCCTCAGCATCCGTTTCTTAGTAGGGATTACCACCACACACCAAGGAAGAAACCCTGGAGAATGCTCTGTACAGCGATGGAGCAGCAGCCATAGGAAATATGGAGAACTCTAAGCCCACAACAAAATGTGGGCTTAGAGGTGGTGTGTGCAGGCACCCCGACCCGAATGGTCAGTACTGGAGCAGCTTCACTGTGAGGTACGGTGGCAGAGATGCAGTGCTCACACAGCAGAGGCAGTGTATCATGCAACACTAAAACCATCAAATCCACAACAACTTTGCATTCAGACATTCCTCCACTCTCCCCACAAATTAGTCAAGTGCATCAGGAGACAACAGCTGTCAAAAACGCTGCTCCCTTCTCACGTCTTTTTTTCCGCATCCCCTACCTCTATAACAACAGCCTGACTTCCATTCCTCTGCATGAGAAACAGTGAGTGCATTATTCATCCAGCAAAGGATAAATTAAGACCATCACAGAAATACTCTGCCTGCCCGCAGGGCTAAGCTTTCTGCCAGACCTCAGTGCCACTGGCAAAGCATGACAACATCCCAATAAAGATAATAATTAATTAACAATCTTTCACACTCTGAACCTTTGAATTTGCATAGCTTTCTGACTCTGGGAAGCCAGGATTTTAGCAATGCTCACACCATCTGTCTTTTGTCTGTAGAGGAATTTATCCTTGTTTTCAGACACCAGCAGGCAAACTGGGTCTGTTTAGCATTCTCACCTAGTTACAGTCAGTACGCTGTGTGCTGCTACTGGAAATAAATGTGTGCCTCTTGCCTAGACTTACGAGAAGATGCTGCGTGCCAATTGGTTTTTTTTTTTTATATTCCGTTGAAAAACATGATTACTTCAAATCTGGGGAATGTTTTATGGAGACTTCCTTACTTGGTAAATAATGCTACATCTGCCCTGTTTATTTGTTGAAAGAAATGGCAACAATGGTTTAAATGCTTAATCCAGAGGGAAGTGGGAAGTTTCCAGCATCACACCTAAGTCTAATCTCCCTCTCTATCATGTTTTTTCCTCTGTACTGCCTAACATGCTGGGAGCGCTCTCGCATTACAGACTTTCCTGACGGATAGGTCAGACAGGAGTGCGGGAACCGCGGGCCGGTGGAAAGGATTTGGGATGGGATACCAGAGAATTGAGTCAGCCCATTCCTGGCCTGAGCGTGCCACTTCAAGTAAACCTCTTCTCTTGGCTGCCTCTCAGCTTCCTCGTATAAGCAAAATGTGGATAACAGTTGTCCCTGCTCTTAGCCAGGTGCATGGAGCTGTAGGGATGAAAAACCCTGTCTCCTGCATAGTGACCCACTACTGTGGGAACACAGCACGCTGCAGTCCTCCGCAGTAAGAAACTCACAGAAATTTGGGGAAAGGTGGAACCAGAAGAGGGAGGAGAGCCAGCTCGGTCCCTGGGGGCAGGTAGTAGGGTGGGAGAGGATGAGAGAGCAAGCGTAGGAAGGAGAACGGAGAGTACAGAGCAGGAGGAAAGTGTGACAAGTGGGAGAGGACATGCCATGTTATCAGGCATCTGATACACTGTGGCTGTTCATACAAAGAAGGGTTAATGCGGAGGAATTAACTGGGGAGCAAGAACCCCTGAAGGCAGAAAAGAAGGAAAGGGACCTTGGCTGTTCACGAGGGGGCCAGTTTGGGACTGGTTTCGTTCGTGAATTTTCTCATTCTTTGCCCCGTTTGGTTTTAAAAAATCCTGTCCTTGTGATTTCCCCTGGGAAACTAGTCAACAATATAACAGCTGACAGAACACCTTTCCTGAAACTGAGACTAAACTTTCCTTTTGTATATCCTATATCCCAGTCTTTGGCTCCTCGTTACTCATGATGTGCCATGTGAACCACTCCCCCCTTCACCTCTGCCTTAATATGCTTGAAATGCTAGCAGGCTAGTCTAACCTCCCCTTACTCCCATCTCCTGCCCATCACCCTTTAACTGAAGGATGCCGATGCCATTTCGCATCCATCTCTTCTGCTCAGCTGGACAGGGAGCTCAGGGACAACACTGAAAGAAGCATCAATATGGTATTTCCATCACATACCTGTGCTAATAAACTGATACTACCACCACTGCCGTGACATTTTCTAGCCTGAACAGTTAACTGAATGTTGTGCCTTTTTTTTCTGTTAAGGAAAAAATTGGCTTATGCTTGTCTCTCTTACTACAGAGCATGTATATCCAGCCTGTAACCTCCAGACACACAGTAGGAATGAAAGGGCAGCAGACAGCGTCTTTGCTCAGTTTCTAACCTCCTCCTACCTAGCACTGAGACAAAAAGCTCCCCTCCTAGCATTTTCTGGAGGTTAGCCTAGCAGTCATACTTCTGTGCCTGTTTTTAATCTTCCTTGACACTTCTACAGCAATGCACATGCCCCCAAGACTCAACTTGTCCCAGCTGAGCTGTTTCAGAGCGCATAATGTGAAAACAGGATAAAAAAAATCTGCCGTCTCCCTTGACGGTACAGGCTCACTTCAGCCCCTGATGAAAGTATAAGCTGTATGAAGAGATGTCCGGCCAACCAGCTAACTGCTTCAGCTGGGGACTAGCCAGAACCAGGAGTAAACATTTGGGCTGGAGACTAGAAAATCTACCCTGTGAAGGATGTTACAGTCCATTGTCTGGGCTATTGCCCCTGGTGTTCAGGAGAAATGAGGTAAGTAACTGAAATGGGGAAACAAAAGTAAAAATAAAGAAGTCCCAAGAAAGGTCCTAATCTGATTAATGTGTTTGGCTCCTGACTCTCTTCTTCTCTTTCAACGTGTCAGGTGATGGGTTAAGGGATGGGAAACTGATCCTGAGAGCTCTTTTTACAGATGAAGACATTACGGTGTTTTTTTGGTGAGCATGTTCTGTGCGGCCTAAGCGTTCATTTGTGCTTCCCCGAGGAGAAGAAGGAAGGAAAAAAGGGAGGGCTCATGCCCTGGTCAGCCTTTGCCAAGCTCCTCTCCTCCCTCTGCTCTTGCACGCTCTGCCACCCTTGGGGGGAGAGAGAAAGAGAGCAGGAGAGAGACAGCTCATTTCCAAACACTTGCTTCATTCAAACAGCTTTATTTTTGGTAATACTACACCGAGGCTGCAAGCACCTCGAGTGGTGGATGGTGCTAAAACTCTGTCCTGGGCACATTACCAGCTGGAAGGATATCACAGGACGCTAGCCCACCAGGGAGACAGCAACATTGGCATTGCAATGCCGGGGCAGACCGATCCTTCATCCAGCCCAGCGTCCCGTCTCAGACAGTGACCAGTGCCAGATGCTTCAGAGGAAAGCATAAAACACCCACCATGCAACTAATGGCGTAGCATTACGCAAGGAGGAAAGCTCTGCTCTTTTACCTGCTGGCCATCGGGCACCGTGCTGAGGAACGCAGACTTCAAGCCCTTGTGATCTCCCTTCAGCCAGCATAGCCACAGATGCAGCTTGGTGACCAAAAGCAGGCCTGCCCTGGCCCCAGGTGTGAGCAAAATTGCTGGAAAAGGGTCAAAATTGAGCAGAGGCTCTCCCAGTGACGTCAGTACTGGCCCCAATGAGAGCCTCGACGCATCTCTGAGTACCAGGTCTTTCTTCAAAGACCTGATAGACCTGGGGCTACTTTGATGTGCAGGAGGTTACAGAAGCCTTTTCTCTTCTGACTGACCAAAACCAAGTGCCTTTACCAGGAAAAAAAAAATTTAAAAAATCACAAAACGAAATGAAGCTCTGCATTGTGAGCTCCCTCCCTCACTATCAGGCCCCAGGTGATGCCAGATGACCACCCAAGCTGGCCCCTGCCGTCCCCAGCTGGAGGCACCAGGCAGCCCACCACATTGGAAAGGTTGGTCTGTCCTGTTGGATCTCTCCTGTCTCTCACAGTCCCCAGCTTGTACGAAACAGCAAGTCACCTCTTCACCATGTACTTCTCTCCCTCCAGTCCCTTTTATACTGACCCATCTCATCCACACTGGTTTTGGGGAATTCAGTTTCATTCCTAAGTCACTCAGAGGCCTAATCCAAGTCATGGTGAACGATGGCATGCAGTACAGCCTCTGAATTATGGCCTTTTTTGGGTTTAGGCTGTCTCCTATGTTTATATGGTACATTTCACTCCACCCCACATAGTAAACAGACCTTTTACCAGAAAATCAATATATGAGAGATACCACATCTACTCTGCTAAAATATGACCAGCTATTAACTGCAGACATAACAACAGGGGTATGAACAAGAGCTACAAACACTGACCAACAACTTTGAACCCAGATCCCGTGCTGGAGGAGATATCATACTTTCAACAAATGTTTTCTACAGTGTAGCAAACACTGATCCTTGAGGTTTTGGCACTCTGTGTAGTACGTAGGAAAACATGCAATTACTGGATAATAACTACAACGAGAACACTTCCCAGAGTTTTAGGTCAGAGGAGAGATCGGAGGAGGCCAGGTTCATCACTCCATGTCAAGTTCATTTCTTCCTCCAGAAGCTGCACCATACTTAAAAACTCAAGTCTTTCTCTGTAGTTTTCAGACAGCTGAGAAAGACCTCCTGGGCCAGGCCACCCTGTACAAGCCCAGCTACAAGACAGGGTCCACAACCTCAGGTCTGCACCGCACCACTCTAACATGGAAGCACAGCTCACGTCTGACTTAAAGCCCACACAAGGCTCTCTCATGTAGGCCCACCATGGAGTCCTACCTGAGTAAATGCCTTTCCAGAGGCAACTTGCAGCCCAGCACACCCTCCTCGTGATGAGTCAACTCCTCCCCAAAGGGCACTGGCAGCATGCGCACCAAGCACCCTTATCGCCAAGGGTTTAAAACCTCAGTCAGAGAATTAGTGCTGGCCTAAATTGCCCTATGCAGCACCTTAATTATTATTTAACTGAAAAATTATTTAGCTGTTGAGGTTGCCAAAAGAAATACTCTGATTAACGTTTAGATAGGCTTTTTTGTGCTATTACAGGTAACTGCTCGAGCACACTTTGGTCTTACGAATCCATGATCACAGTTGAATAGCCTCATTTTGCTTTGAATAAAGTTTGGACTATGTGCAGCCCACCTTTACTGCTAACAAAACAGAGTTGGAGAGACACAGGCAACACCTACAACATTAAGTGAAACGGGGTCAGGGACCATTCTCTGGTTGCGAGACTAAGCAGCACACGCTGCCTACATCCCCACATTATAGTGTTTGGTGCACTGAACCTTGTATGGTACTCCTACGACCCAATTTATTTATTTTTCAGTTCAAAGTGGGAAGTGCTGCACACCCTGGGGCATGTCATGAGAGCATGTACAGGTGTTTGAGGGTGCAAAGCCTGTTGACGTAGGGCTGAAGAACTGTGTTGCACAGAGGGCACCAAACTTCACGCACTCCCATCCAGAGCGCCAGTTGGAAATGGCCCTTGGCACATGGTCCCCCAAACCATGGCAGGGCATCACCTCAGAGCATGCAATCTGGCCCACACTAAAGCCAAGCCAGGGAGCAAGCTAACACTTACAGACTAGAGGTGACCAGGAATGAGTGATACACTAGAAGTTCATACCCCAGTTTGCAAGAGGAAGCAGTAGAAGATCTAGCATAACCATGACCACTTGTGTCCCCAGCAGGGAGACCTCGGCCATGTTCTGCTCCTCAGATCTCACAGGCCTCCCAGATAAAGATTAGAGACACTGAGACACTCTAATTTACATCCTATTTTTCATGGCTTCATGCCCATATATACATATATACAGGATGAATCAGAAAAAGGAGGCATGGGGAACAAATAACAGCCATAACATGCTGCATTTGTCACATTCCTAATCAGCTGCCATTTTTGCCCGCTCTCCAAAGCAAGTGAGACTTATCCTCATTCACCCTGCTGACAGACCTCTCCTCACAGCTTCGGAATATGTTGGCGCGTTTGGTAGAAGGGAAGAAATATCAAAGAAAATGGTGTTTTCACAAGTTTTGTGAAAACTGGCAGCTGAATAAAGGAAATGCACCCAAATTAAAGTGCCAGTGCAGAAGGCAAACAGAGCTCAGTCATGTACTCTAACCTGGTGGCATCCAGCTGGTCAGGCAAGGCATGCACAGTTTTAGCCTCGCCACAGATCACGTGTGTCTCGGCTCACTGGGCCAGAGAGTGGGTAAAGGACTCAAATCCTTAAGAAGCAGGTTCATCGCTTCTGATGCTTACGGAGCTTTGGTTGCACTGGTGTCCATCTGAGAGAAAATGACTGAAACCCTTTGGTCTTCCCACATCCTTAAGGCTCCTACCAGCTTTGGGAGAGTGGAAAAAAGGGCAAAAAATACTGTTAAATTTAGAATCACCAAATGGTTTAGGTCAGAAGGGACCTTTGAAGACCATCATCTAGTCCAACCCCCCTGCCATGAGCAAGGACATCTTTCACTAGACCAGGTTGCTCAAAGCCCCATCCAACCTGACACTGAACGCTTCCAGGGATGAGGCATCCACAGCTTCTCTGGGTAAATTTGGATGTTGGATTGGAAACAGACAGAAGCTGTGGACCGCCTCTTGCGGCAGGACAAGCATGGGCCAAAGCCTGCCTGGCAAAATTTCACTCCTTCTACCACTTGACACTATTGGCCCCCAAATGACCTTTGCATCTTAGTGAGACTCTTTGGATTTCCATAATGATTAGACTTGCAGACACCCAGAAAGCTTTCTTTACAAAATCAATTTATAGAAATTCACTTTCTCTGTATCTGCTGGGTCTGTGAGACTCTCCAGAACTCACTGGGAACATCACACAGTAGCTCTCACCCTAAATAATGGGTTAAATTCTGGATTACGACATTGGAAGTACAGGTTAAAATAAGATCATTTTTAAGAAAGGAACAAACATGCAAACTACAGCTGACATCACTCCCCTGTTCCCATTTTATCCTGGTCTCCTGAGGAAACAAGGCCTAAGTGGTCAGGCCGTTTGTCTGGCAGTTGTCCTCTAATCACTCTTAAGCACATGGCGCAGTATCCACCAGCTTTGAGGAGCAACAGGTCATGCCAGTGCCCAGGCCTCCTTGGGGACCGTATATATTCCTGATGCGTGTGCTTTTTGGTCTGACAATGGCTAAGACGTTGCATACTCCTTTACACGATATACCTAACAAGTAATACCTAGATCTAGATCAGCTATAGCACCTGTTGCCCAAAAAGGGAAAGAAGAAAAGCAAAGGCTCAGGAACACTGTTTCCATCTCCTGCTTACTCCTTTGACATCTCTGCGTGGAAGTGAATGAAGGCAGATGGAATTACAATATATAGCTCAAGAACTCCTCTCCAGAAGTATGCTATTAATTTACAGAGCTTTGTTTTGTAGTCTTGCTGCTTGTCACTTGAGAAAAAACTGACCAAAAGGCAGGCATGACTAAACTTTGCTACTCAAAGACTGAGCACCAAAATTTGATTCAGGGGTGGCACAGAGCAGGTCCAAGCATCCCCTTCAAAGACTCACAGTCACAGGGAAGCCCTGTGGCCACAGGGAGGAGTGAATAGCAAATTCTCCTGCACCTTTGCCTTCGTTTGCCTGATTCTCAGCTGTCCTGCTGGAGAGCACTGGGGAGAGCAGGGCAGGTTCATGATGGGCAGCGCCTCTGCCTGCCTTTCCTGTTGGTGTACGAACTCTCCTCTCTGGTTCTCCCAACCTGCAAGACCATGTGGCAGGGCACCAGGGAGCACCAAGCACAGCATCAGCAGAAAAGCATAGGAGTGAAGGAGATGTCGATTTGGGTTGACTTCTTTCACCTAGGTTCTGCTTTGCCACATCCTGCCAGTGCCCAGCAAATATGCCCTGGAGGGTCAGCAGCTCTGGCATGGTAGGACATTGTCCCTACCTTCTTGCAGACAGACCACCCCAGTCCTCCTCCAGCTCCTCTCCACCAACATGGAGGGGTGGGCACAGACATCATTGCTCCCCTGAGCTGCCTGTGCTACACTGGCAGGGTGGGGGTGCTGAGCTGACAAAGCAACCAGCCAGCTGATACCACACTTCTCTACAGGAAACCCACCCTTTCTCTGTTTGTCCTGCCCTCCCAGCCCTCCTCGTCCTCCATTGTGCAATACTGAATCCAGCTAGACCACAGGGTTGTCTCACCTATGGGGCACCACGAACTGCAGTTTCGGGGTCCTGACTATCTGATGAGCAGTCACTCCCTCCCAGGATGAAGCCACCTACACCACCAGTTCTCTTCACAAAAAGGACCCACAGTAACCATTCCCTTCCTCCTCCCTGCAGGGAGGGCTCTTCCCACCTCCCTCCCAAAACAGAGGCTCCTAGCTATGCTTTTGCATTTACCACCTCTTCATACAACCAACTGTTTTTCTTCTCCTTCATACAGAATTGGTTTTCCCTGCACTAGCATCTATGTTACATCTGCATAAGTATTTTTGATATTTATAGCAGTAACCTTCCCCTTTGTTTTATACATATGCTTTCTTTTTCAATATTTGTTCTTGCTCTCCCTGCTCAGGGATATGTCATCAGGCAAAAGGCCATGTAACTGCTCCACCTCTAATACAGGGCATACCTGCTAAGAAATATACTTAGCTACATTTTCTACATGCTAACTAAATTACACAGAACATCCTTCTCACTCTTAAGAAAGTAAAAGTAGCTTTGTTTCAGTAAGTGAGGTACACTGCACATATGAAAACTAACAGAAAACCTGTTTTCTGGGGTGAAGGTTGAGGAAAAAGTCTGGAGTTTTCCTATGCCCTCAAAATCTTACAGGGTCTAGTTTCTGTGACTGAATTTTAAATGTGGTGTAAGAGGATAAATGGAGTGTAAAAGATTGTCTAGCCCTCAATCTTTCCTGTGTTTATGTCTGGGGTTTATGTTATAGTCAATACTCCTAAGCCTATTTGAAAATTAATCTCCAGTGAACAGGTGAATAGATAATGGAGCAGTGATTCTTCTCCCTCCATTTATCTTTTCACTTATAGAGTTAATTGAAAATAGGAACTTAGTTACATTTTTCAAGGCACACACTATTAGAGAGCTCTGGCGTCCTGCAGCAACTTGTCTTTTGGTTCACTGGCACTTCATAAAGGCTACAAGTTACAGAAAATATAAGCCCTTAGCTTTGCACAGAGACCAGAACTGATATAATAATAATGTGGCTGTCACTCCTCACATTTATCACACTTGCCTTAAGTTAACAATCCTTTCCCACCAAACCCATCATCCTTCATTTTGATTCAGCTTTTGGTTTGAGCTGTCAAACAATCTCCAGGAATACAAACATTTTATTTTTTATTATTATTTAATTCTTATTGGTATGCATGAAAATAGGAAGCTGCAAAACTCTACACAACCACAACTGAGAAAAAAATATCTTTGTAAAGATCTACTGTGTTGGTGCTCCTGCCTTTCTTAACCTACTTTTCCCATCTAGAACTATAAAGACAGCATCGTATCTCAAAGTGCCGATCCCGATGGATCAAAGGATATGGAGGATGCAACCAGGACATGACTGGAAGACAAACACATACGTACAGCCTTCTTTCTGCTGCAAGCCCTTGAGCCATCCCATTGTCTTCACCCACCATCAATGAACTGCAAAGCAGTAGCTGGGTATCAAGTTGAGAGCGAGAGACATCAAAGGATGTGTGATCTCAGAAATTCAGAATGGATGGCAAGCCTAACTTGGAGAGTAATCCTCTGGAGAGTAATCCCCGCTGTAAAAAGCATGTTGCAAACCAAAAGCAGAACCTTGAGAATGAGGCGATGCTTAAACATGAATTGCCTTTGTAATCTTATGAAAACTCGGATCATGATTTGAAACAGCTAAAAAGATGATTCACAGCATTTGGCACAAATATATCCACGTGCCTAAGATAAGGCACATGATTACAGGCATCTATGCCAGAAACTGTATTATTAATTTGAGCTTCCGCCCCAAAAAATGCAGTAAGAAAAACTAGAATTCTGTTTCCAAAAAGTTCAATTTTCTGTGAAACAAACCAAGCCCTAACATAAGTGGCATTGCTACTTCCCTAGGAAATTACTCTATCTAGACTACAATAAAAACAAATGCTGCCAGCAAAACACAGGGTTTCATAGTTTGTGATATGACAAAGGAACAACCTCAAGAAAAAAACTGTTTAAAACACAAGGCTTTCTGAAAAGATGAAGGACAACCAAAAAACACTTTGCAAGACGTAACAACATAGATAGAGGCAGGTTTTCTTAACATTTGAAATTGCCATTAAACCTTAAAAAAGAAAGCTCTCCTTTTCCAGCCTCGACACAGAAATGCTGGACTAGCACCGGAGCACCTGCAGTGAAAATGGAGCAAAAAGGGTCTCCCCATTCCACTGGTGAGAGGGCTCAGGGCGGGATTTCAGCCCTCCACTGGCCCCTGATGCTCAATCTCCCACCGCACAGCCCCAGTGGAGTCTTTCCCTGTGTTGGGGTACAACGGTTTGCCGTCGGTGTGTGCGGCAAGGGCACTCGGGGCAGTGTGTGGGGGCACGTAAGGATGCCATGAGGGGCTCAAGGAAGGGTTATATGGAGGGTGGAAAAAGCTGTGGGCTCCTCTGATGGCAAAGGCTCAACATTGTCCCCACAGCAGGTGGTTAAGCATGCCAGCTTCTGCAACTGAAGGCAGACAAGGTGATGATGTGGCCAGTGCTACCAGCGGGCTGCATACCTCCCTTGGCTGGGATATGTGAAGGAACATCACCAGGCTCTGCTCTGTCCCCCTCCTTGCTGCTGGGTTTGGCTGCAAGAGCTCTCCCGCCCTGGGGACGGTCACGATCCACATGGAAATGCAAAACACCGCATCCAGTTTCCCCTGCAAGAGTTTAGAAACGGTTTTGAAGGGCAATATATAAAGCAAAGTTTTGGCATTGCCTTTGCAGGGGTAATGCTCAGGGGTGGAATATGAAAGTATGATGTAAATCTTATATGTTGGGGGTGGAGGAAGATGGAAAAAGGGCCCTGCTGCCTGATTTAACAAGTCATGTTCTCATATAATTAATATTTTCATCCCTTTCTCAGTCAAACCCTTAATCTTTCTGATCGCTAATAATACTTTTCTGCCTGGTTTGTAAACAAACTAAAGAAAACCACGGCCTTTCTCCAGGTCTTCCCTCTCTTCCTGCTCTTGAACATCAGTATAGAACCCAGAAGAATAAAACCAAGCAGGCCTTTCAATTCAGAAACGGAAACTCCAAAGATGGAGCTGCCCCAATGCTAACAAAACCCCTGCCCGCTTCTGCCTGTGTATCATAACCTGAAAAAAGGAGTAAATAATATAGACCTACCTTGCCAAAAGGAATTATTCGGCCTGCCTCACAAGTCTTCTGAGGGTAACTGGGAAATTAAAACATGGAAACACTTTACTTCTGTAGAAATGCTAAAGATTACTAAAACTCAGGAAAATACAGTGTCGATTATGATGATATACAAATGTACCATCACAGCAGCACCTTCTTGGTGCCGCCCCGTGCGCTCACCTCAAGAGTCATCACCAACACCCACAGGCACCCACGCTCGGTTTAGACCCCCACACCTGGCGGGGCTCCGGTACCCCAGCAGCACCTCAGCCTGCCCAGACCCCCAACAGCCCCCGGCCCCACTACCCCCCAAACCCAGGAAAACGCTCTCAGCACCTTTCCACCCACAACTGAGGGGATACCGTCAAGCTGCTCAGCGTCGAACCCCTGCCAAGCCAACGGGGCCGCTGCCTTCCCACAGTCACCCGGCCGGGGGCTCTCCTTTGGACCCCTGTGTGTGGTGTGTCCCCCCTCACACACACACACCGCCCCGACCGCCTGTCCCTCCTCCGCTCCCTCAGCGCTGAGGTCTGCCCCTGAGGGAGCGCCCGCCTTCTGCTCTGCGCGGGAAACCACCCCGCTGCCACCCCCGGGACCCCCGCGCAGCTCTCCCGGGGAAGGGCTCGGGGGCCCGACCTGCGCCCACCCCCCAAAAGCGAGGGCCTCGAAGCACCGCTCCCTTCCGCAACCCGCAGGCGGGACTCGGCCCCCCCGCCCGCCGCGGAGAGGGGGGGACGGGGGCGGCGCCGCCGCCATCACGTTGCGGCGCCATGACGGGAGCCCGCCCTGTCCCGCCCCGGCGGCACATCAGCCCCGATCCCGATCCCGGCCGCCTCCCGCCGCCGCCAGGGAGGCGGCACTCGGGACAACGTTGCATGGAAGGGAGCTCCGGCCGGGAGCCCCGTGTTGGATGCGAACCCCCCCCCCGTGGTACGCTGGCGGCCGCCGCGGGTGTAAAAGCGAGAGGCGAGGCGATGCGGGCGGCCGGGGGCACTCGGCTGCGCTGCCAGGGCAGCCAGCGCCGGGGGGAGGCAGAAAAGAGAGGATTTAAAAGGCAGAGATAAGGGCCGTGGCTCGGTCTGCACCCCGAAGGGACCGGGAGAGCTCTTTTTCAGCTCCAGTTTCGAAAAAGAGCGAGTTAAAGGTACCTGAGCACCTGCCGCTGGCGAAGCAGTGTGTCTGAAAACAAGATTCATAGCTAGCAACTTTCAGTATCAAAATTGTTTAGGAAAATGGATCTTCACCGAAAGAATGAAAATGAAATATCCCCAGCAATAATTCCCTGGCTTGTTATCATCTGTTATTTTAACTCATGCATATATAGGAAATTTGGAAACGTGAGGTAGCGTTCCTCTGATGCTCTGAAAGTTTGACGCAAGGAGCAAGCGCTGAACTGCCTGTGAAAGCTTCTGTTTCTTTTCAGCTCATTCAAGCTAGCGCAGAACTGGAGAGAAGACAGGAGTGGCCGCTGCCGGTGCAGAGCTCCAGCCGTCAGCGTTGTCCTGCCTTGGCTCAGTAAGGATGTGTGTATAGGTATGAGGTTGACAGAATGGGGTCCACAGCTTGTCTTAGGTGGCACAGAAATCACGGAATAAGAAAGAAATGACCCTGCCGATAATGTTTTTGCATTTCAGAAACATTTTGGTCTCGTTTTACGGGTGTTTTAATACACCCACGCAACTCAGACTGAGCTGTGGGAATAGTGACGGTGCAGCTTTGGAGCCAAGACCTGGAAAGAGTCCTGAAAAAAGCGAGGAGTCACGTCCTGGTTCTGCTGCGGCAAACTTGCGCTGACTTCTGTAGGGCCAGGATTTCACCCTGGATGTGACCGTGAACAATGGAAATGACAACAGGCAGTATATACACACGATAGGTACACAAGTTCAGAAGAGTTAGCAGTGTTTGTGATTCATGACATAACTAAGCACATTAGGAGAAAACTTTCCACAGGGAAAGGTTATTCCGTAATTATCCTCTCTGCAGGCTTTTTCTCTTCCTTTGAAACACCTGGAAGTAGACAGTCTTAAAGACAAGGCACAGGATTCACAGGCTGCACTGGAATAGCCATACTTAACAGAGCAAGGCAGAGTTTTTTCTACTTCATTCCTATGTGATATTAAAATATGCTATTAGGAAAGGCCATAATGGTTTCATAAATACCTTCTTTCTTCCTAACACTGATTCGCTGGTATCACACAGTTCCTAATACGTATGAGGAAAGTTTCTAACACAGAGAAATATTCCTGCAAAGCACTGTTTGCCCTTTCCTTAGACCTTTTGCTTTTTCCTGAGACCTGATTGCCTTTGAATGAACTCATTTTAAGCTGCCGAGGGCTTGGCATCAGATGAAGAAGCGGCAGAGGTGTGATTGTTATTAGCTATAGTGACAGCTGGCACTGCTGAGTATCCCAAAGGCTGAGGGCAAGGCTGCACACAACCCCGGGAAAAGTTTTGTGTGAAGTTTGGGGATTCTGGATGCCACCTAGAGGATTATCCTTGTTGTTGTGCTCTCGGTTGCTTTTCCCCAGGAAAAGCGCTTTTCCACCTTTCATAGGCCCTACAGGGAGTGAGGAATATCTGGTGGGCACCCGCCAGTTTTGCTCCTGTTGGCAGCCGAGTGCTGAAGGCTGGTTACACCCAACGAGCTGGTGTAACCACACGGCACAGTGCGGTGCCACCAGTGGGACCTGGCTGGGGCCCAGCAGGTTCTGGAGTCCCATTGGACCTAATGATCAGCCCCAGATGGTGTCCCAGACAGAACAGGGATACTCTGTTTCCCATCCTGGAGCTCCATGGGAGACATCAGCCTCCAGAGAACCACACGCAACGTTTGGAAATCAAGCCATGCGCCAGAAGGGCAACCCAGACCTGGCACTCACTGGTTTAATTTCCTGTGGCTGTGGGCCATGCGTTTGGAGGAGGGTGGTTCAGAGCCACTAAGGGCAGGGAATAAGATTTATAAATGGATGCAGGAGCCAGTCCACCTCTTTGGACCTCAGCTGCTCAGGTGTGTTATCAGCTGCAGAACGGACACTCAGCTTCCCCCTAGGAGGAGGTAGCCGCATCCCTCAGTATCTGAGTTTTCTGCAGCAGACTTAGGTGCAGAACCATCTAAGTGCCAACACCACCCAGTTGCTGACAAGCTCTTGATACCGGAGCCACCAAGTGACATTGTCAGAGTAGGCACTTGGGGTGTGATTGCGAGGGGATGCTCAGAGTTCACGTGGATTAGATACAACCCTGCAAAGATAATACGGGGGAGGTGGTGATTATACTAGTTGCATCTGGGTTTGTGTGTGCTGCAGCTGAAGCGCTCTTTGAGATGTTGGAGACAAGCCTGAAGTTTGAGGTTCTGCAGGAGCTCTGCTGCTCTGACTGTCGGCATGGTCTGTAGACAAATCACCAGTTGACCTCTCTTAGCTCTGTCCCCAAACTCTTTATGCCTTTCAGAATACAGTAGCGCCACAAATCCAAAATTTGGCTGTTTGCTAATGTTTCTCTGAGGTTTCTTTTTAGCCTGTCCGCTGCTATGCATCACAGCTTGTGAGAGGGGCTGAGTTTTGTGGATCCAGAGAGAGAAAGAATTGAATGACTTTTAAGATCTATATTCAAGATCTTCCAGAAATTAAACACCTGGTGCAGAAATTAGTGGGTGAATGTATTTGGTATGTTTATGCCCTTCTGGCCTATGAAATATGCAAAATGCCCAATTTCTCTTCTCAGTCTTGCCGTGTGCCCACCTTACCTGCCAGACAAGGGTGCAAACCCCATCTCTTCTGTCCCCATGGCAGCCTACCAAATGGGAAATCCACCTACTGGTGCTTGTGTGGGATTTGCCATTGTAGGAAAGACAGCATTTTTATCTGTGACTGGGACCATTTCTCAGGCAATTGCTTCAAGAAAAGGGAATGAAAATGTCAGGCAAGAAACAGGTGATTGCTCTGATCATCTTTAGCTTCCAACTTGGCTGACACTGCAAAACAAATGGTGGTAAGAGTAGTCAGGAAAGAGATACCACCTCCACTGTAAAGTTAAAGATGTCTTCTGTACTTTACTGATTGCCATCAGCCTTCGTTGTCCTGGAAGTCTTCCTTTTCAGGCCTTTTCCCTTGTTTAAGGTGATATTCATGGTCGGTTTCCCCAGGTAGCACTTCTGTGCATTCTGGCTTTTGCTGCACTACCTCAAGGGACGTTGTCCACTTCCTCGTGTGTCTCTGTCCCCTGAGGGCAAGGCCTCCCTCAGTGTACACTGAAATAAGGGTGCACAAAAGAGGTGAGGGCTTTTCACCCCTCCCCATCCTTCTATAGACACATCCTATAGATGGGAATTCTCACTCTGGACTGCAGATTGGGATAAATTTCTTTCAAAATAAGCCAAGATTTCCTGCGGCAGGATCAAAAGTATCTAGGTTTACTGCCACTCTCCCCTTAAAGAGTATGCAGTGCCCACTAAACTGAGTGTGCAAAGGGTGGCTGGTGGTCTTTCTGTCCTTGGCAGGGAGTTACTGCTGTATACGCTCGCCGGAGAGCAGCACTGGCAAGAAAAGATGGAGCGGAGACCAGGGAAGACAACCCATGCCCGCAGGAACCTCTTTGGCCCCGTAGACCACGAGCAGCTGCGGCGGGACTTCCAGCACATGCTGCGCGACAGCGGCAAGGGGGCCCAACAGAAATGGAACTTCGATTTCCTCCGGAAAAAGGAGGGGCTGACGGAGGGGCTCCTGCAGTGGGAAGAGCTCGAAGGCCACGATGTGCCCACCTTCTACCACAGCTGCGTGGTGGGAGATGCTCGGAGACCACTGCAGCCCTTGAACCAGCCCCTGGGCAGCGGGGACAAGAGTCACCATTTTGCCCAGGTCGCGCTGACTGAGAAACCCAAAACTTCCAAGAAAACAGGGGGCAAGAGGATCTCGGAAGGGAAGAGAAGAAGACAGACATCTTTGACAGGTGTGTGAGACCCCGGTGTGGCTCGGATGATCAAACCTGGTCCCAGCAGCTGCATAGAAATTCTTTGACAGGCCCATAAGCCAGTGTTGCTTTAAGAAAGCGCAACCCTTCATAAAAGCATCTGAAGGAGAAGGAAGGCACGCTCTAAACTGATGGGCATGGGGCTTGTGTTTTTCAAAGGTGCTGTGCCACAACCCCCCTCCTGGCCCTGGGGGTCTGTTTAGGACTTGTCACAGTCAGAGCAGTAAGATAATGACCGCTTCTGGTGGGACAATGATTAGGAGGGCTAGATGTTTAGAAAGGCAGTCTAAGACAGGCAGTGAGGTGATTTCTCAAGCAGGAGCCCAGCAGGAAAACAGGGTTGCCCATCGGATGGGAGGTTTTGGTTTTTTGCTCGCTTATAGGTTTGGCCGTGGGCACCCTTTCCCGAGTGCAATAGGGAGCACCATTGAGCCAGCTAAGCCTTAGGAGGAAGACCAGAAACCAGAGAAAGCAGGCAGGTCTCCTGCTAACTTCAGCTTGGATATTGTACTCAGTGAAGGCATCCAGGAACTTTACGGGCAAATCGATCTTAAACTTGGCCGGGTGGCAGAAAGGGCTAGGTTTTCAAATGCCTCTCACCAGGACTTGCTGCCAGGAGTGGGTTTCAGCATCCATAAAAGAGCTTTAGGTGTTTGAAAGTCCTCAGCACCCTGCATACTAAGGTCTTCTGAACATGTGGCCCCTTATTTTCTCTTCTCAACAGGATTTGAGCTTGTTCAAAAAATCTAATCCTATATACTAGATTTCCCTTGTCCATATTGGAGGTTTGGTTTACCCAGGACTGAGGTTTTCAAGAACCTAGGGTTTTCTTTGGGGAATTTGATGTGAGACACCAGCTTGAAATTGCCTAGAAGATAATTGAAGCTAAGGTTTCAGGAAACACTTTCTGAATAGTGATGTTGATCTCAGTTAAGTCAGACAATAGACTAATTTGCTATTTAAGAGTATGAAACTTAATTGCTAGCGAGAGGTTCAGGAAGAGGTTGGAGATTAATGAAGAGTGGAACATTGCACACTGGAGTGCAGAACAATGATATTTAATGAGTGCTCTTTTCTTCTCCAAAGCACTTTACAGCCATTAACTAATTAACAGTATAATTTACAGGTAGGAGTACAGAAGTGTAATTCAGAGCCCAATGTTGTGATGGTTTCAGGGAACTGCTGTTCAATTGTAAATCTCTCACTAGGTGTGTGGGAGTAAATTATGCAGATATTTCCAGGGGATATTTTTCTTCCGTTTTGTTTTCCCCAGGCAAGAAACATTTCATCAGGGGATGTGGAAACCAAAATACCACGGTGCACAGTTTAACACTTTCCCACATGTGTTTTCATAAGAGAAAACACTTTAGTCTAACAACAGTACCCTTCTCCCCAAGGAATCTGGGTGTGCGAGATGGGCCAGGAAAATCGTTTGCAGTCTTTTCTTTTGGTAAGGCTTGGAGATCAGTCCCTCTCTCAATCCTTCTGTTACAGGCACACACACACACAGCCTTCTGATTGCCAGCTGAAGGATGCATTAGAAGTTTCCCTCTAGCTGCAGGAACCTTGTCCCTCTGGGCATGACCGAAGTAATTCAGGCAAAACTGAGCCAGGGAAAGTCATACCTACTGATATGGTCTGACCCCATGCTTCCACCCCTTTGCTCATCTTCTGCCATCCCGTAATAAAAGGTCAGTTGATGATTAGGATCTGAGGTTGGATTTGAACCCGGTTACCTGCTTTCTGCTTTGGTCAACGAGAACACTGTAATGCTTGACGTTAAGATCCAACAATGTGTGTTTAATTTAGACTTTCAAAGACAGCTGTGGCCCATTAAATAAGTATTGATATATTAAAAACCAGCCATGGGGTTTTGTGGACATTGGCGCCTCTAGAGTGGAAAGAGCAGAGGTTTTGCTGCTGCATTTGACTCCACAGACACACAGAGAGCAAACTGGTACAAAAGTAGATTTTTCCTTCTATCTCCCAACCCTTTTATATACACGCAGTCCATCTCCATTCTCTCTTTTTCATTGTGACCCCAGTGTGGTTCTGCTTTGTTTTCTGGGAGAGCCTCAAATAAAAAAGCAGCTTAGATACAGGCTATAAGCCTTTTTCATTTTTTCCTTTTTTTTTTTTCAAGGTTGGTGAACCATGCCAGCTCTTCACTCCTCTTCTCTTCCAAACCTTTTGGCTTGCCTGAGTCTGATACACTTAGACCTTGGCTCTCCTGGGAGGCATTCATAAATCCTTGCCTCCTTTGCTAAAGATCAGAGAGAGAAAATTGGTAACAATCCTGTGTTTTCGCTAGCTGGTCCTACTTCTGAAGCAGATAGTTCATGCAAGATGACTGGGGGGAAAATGAGGAGGAAAGGAAAGCAGGTATTTAGGTAGGTATATTTAAACAACAGAAATCTTTCCCTCCCAGGTCCCTGTGGCCAGGCTTTCCTACTGACAGGCTGCAGGCAGCATCCTCCTCAGTACCTTGCTTATGCCAGTGCAAGTGCTCTTTAGGGTCCCTTAGGCAAACCAGCCAATTTCCATGGACTCTGTTTAGCATCTTAGATGGAGGCTAGACCATCTGAATTTGGCTCTGGGGCATCTGCATCCCCCTGGCTTTTAAGCACCTCTATCAATTTTGAAACTAGGCTCCATTATGTGGGCATCTGAGCAGCTGGGCTCTTGCAAAATTATTCTCAGGCAGAAATGGAAATACCCACTATTTAAGTCTTTTCTGAATTTCATCTACTAAGCATAATCCCTAATGCATTTCTTTTCCCAAAGTAAAATGAAAGATAGCTATATAGAAGTCTTTTAAATGGGAGAAATAAGTAGAAAGGATTAAATTTGGTAATGTAAGCTTTTTTTTTCTTGCTGCTATTCCTTTCCTCTCCTGCTCCACTGAGAGACTATAGTGGGTTATAGTAATAGCAGGATTTGCTTTTCTACTGAGCCGGCAGTGCATTCTCCTACCTGAGAGAATACACTCTCCTTGGGATCATGTCCTGCTCCAGAAGTTTAACTTAGGGCTAGTTCAGGTACCGCTGCGCTCCACTACACTGTGCCATGCAGATGTATCCTTAAGGAAGTTGGGTGCAGGAATCTCATTGCACAAACTTGGCTGTGAAAGCTTACAGAATTCCAGTCATCCCACCAATAATGTTCTGCATTGAAACCAGTGCAAGACTTTATGCTGCGAGGACTTGATAGTTGTTGCCAGTTTGACCCTATAGAAAGCTCAGGGTTAAATATCACGGAGCCCCCGCAACCCCAACTGAAATTGGAGCAAATTCATTGCTATGAATACAAGCAGTTTACACCAGGTAAATCCCATGGACTCTAAAGATCAATAATCATCTAGCTTCCATTTTAGCTAATTCTGCCCTGTGACCTGAAAAAAGTTTGTATTTTTTTGTGCAAGGGTGAGAAGCAGGGAAGGAACCCATAGGGAAACTCCTGTGTTGTAATCACGGTTCTGTAGTTAAGGTTGATTTATGTTTGCACCTGAAACAAAGATTCAACCACACATACGTAAGAAAATGTAATGAATGTTCTCTCCATAAGCCACAGTGCTTACTTGCTGAGCAAAGAATTAGTTATAAGTCAGTGATAGTGCAAGGTTTTATGCAGTCCTTGAATCTGCAGTTTGATCTAATAAGCAGAAATGAAATGCCCTATATATAGTTCTTCTGATGTTATTTTAAAGAGTATTTTTTGTTACTTTTAAGGAGGAAAAAAAAACCTATTTCTGTCTGGAAAGCACTGCAGCAGTGGATCTGAAAGTTGGAGTGAAATGTCACATTACTCAGCTTGCATGAGAAGGTCCAAAGTCTTTTGATCTCAACTGGATAAAAGCCAGCACATTTCCTTTGTTTTCCTTGGTATTACATAGCTTTATGTGGAACATGCTAAAGGTATTAGTTTTGTTCATTCACGAGCTGTAGAGAAGTCTAAATGACTTCTTCAACACGAAAACAAGATTTGAGGGATTTCTTGAAAAGCAGCTGTTATCAGTGTCATAGCCCAAATTCTGTTTATATGTTGTTCTCCAGATCACTACTCGGCAAAGCAGCAAGTCAAAACGAATATGCGCGCGGCTGTGAAGAAGTCAACTTCTTGAAAGCAAGGAGAGGATTGCTCTGCACCGGAGAGCTTGGAAACATCTGCCAAGCTTCCTCAACCTTCAAAAACCGGTTGTGCAGGCTGCAGACACTTAGGGGCATCCCACAGAGATGTTTTCCTGACAGGAGCAGTGAAAACAGAAAATACTTTCATTGGGATGGGGTCAGGCCAAATCAACTGGAATCACTTTGATGAGAAATAACTGGCATTAAAAACCACTGGTAAGCAAGTTTGGACACTCCAGAAATTGGCTAAGGCTAGACTGTATATGAGAAAGTGGTAAACAGTTAAAACAGCTGTATACGTGTAATAATGTGCTTGGACAAGTCACTGTACAGTTGGGGCCTTTCATATTGTCGCGTCTTTACATACCCTCTTTTTTGGTTTTAGCAGGGACGGCTTACTAAGTTTTACCATCTCAGCTTTACAGATCTGACACCCTAAAAAAAATTCCCAGCCCTTTCTGTGATTTTTTTCAGGTACAGAATTTTGTGCTTGCGACTCTTCAGGGCATAACTAACAGCACTTGGGTGCCAAACGCTGGGATGTGAATGGAGAAAGCTGAAATTATTTGGGAACATTTCCATTTATATCAGCAGCCGTTTTAGCCCTGTATGTCTGCCCCACACACAAGAATTAGGTTGTTAAACTTATATGATATGGGGAGAAATTTGCAGATATATTCTTGTATCTTTCAAGTCATTCCTGTTCCCAGCTGGGCCAAATCCAGCCTTTAATTTGGGTTGCGCTGTTGCATCTAGGTCTATGAGTCTGCATTGTGCAAATGAGGATAAAATTTGCTGTGCATTTGTCCACTGTGTTTTAAAATGCCTGCTGCTTGTAAGAACATAGTAAGAATGAGTGAGATAGTTTAGTTGCCATTTTGTGCTTTTTATTTATTCTATTAATCTTTCTGTAAGAAGAGAAAGGGTATTAGTAACACTGAAAAGTTCCACATGTAACGATCTTGGTGTTGTATGGACTGCTTTTGTATGGCATTTGTTAACATATACTCTTCCATCACCTACTTTTTATTTCCCTTTTTTATTCCCCTGACTAGTTGGGATAATTGAAATTTTACAGCACATAATAATCAGCGGGTAAACCAGAAAAAGAAACCTATAAAATATACTCTCTAAATTATACTGCTGCATATGGCCTTAAGATGCATGCAGTGTTTAATGAACTTGTTTGGAAAGAGCTCTGTAAATGTCAGGTTTTTAGAACAACATGACATGATGGACTGCTGCTTTTTGTCTCAAATGTAAACAAACTAAGGTTTCTCTCGGGTAGTAAAAATAAACGTGCTTGCGTGTGTGTGTCAGGTGTACGCACAAGAAGTGGTGTAAGCAAGTCATACACCCTGCATTACCTGCAACATCAGGAGGGTTTAGTGTGTTTCTTTTTTTCCCATTAAGGGCTACAAGTGTTTAGACATAAATAATAGTTGGTTTTCCCCAGAATGTCCCAAGACAGTGATTTCAGTCTGTTTCTGTATGCTGAGATAAAGATACTCAGCAAATTGCAGGATTGGAGCCCATTTCTAGCTACATGCAAGAGTCATGAGCTGTGATTTTCTCTCTTGGATTTTTGATTTAGTTAGGAACAAACCTTGCTCCAGCTGATGTCAAAGGGAGTTTTACCCAAATGAAGCAGGATGAGGGCCAGCCTGGCAACTGCTGCTCACAGAGCCTTCAGTATGTTTGTGGGCCAGGCCAGTCTGTTACAAGATGTAGCATAAAGTTGTGGGATTGGGCTTTTTGTATATTTGGTTTTATTTTTAAAGTTTGCTTGTGATTAGAACAGTCTAATCTATTTTTCGTTTTTTAAAGTGTGGTGATTTTCTCTAATTAAGAAAAATTGCACAACTGGTTCTCCACGTGTTTGTGATTTAAGCCTGGTTTTTAGCAGGGTTACTTGCAGAACTACTTTCTGACCGGGATGGCATGAGCTGTGCATAAAAGCCCTGAAGTTGGCCATGCATGAAGTTATCAAGAAGTAGCTGAGTCTTCTTCTTTCAAGGGAAAAAGGGATGCTTCTCTTTATTAGGAGAAATAATGACTTTCAATATACTGCTGTCCCAAAGAAACAAGAAAGGATCTTTTTTTTTTCCCCCCATATTAATTCCAAAACAGCTCAGTGCTTAAGCATACCTTTAAAAGGAAGTATCTGCCTTAAATGCTTTGTAATCAGGACACTATAATGTCCTATGAGTTCGTAAAACAATTGTTTAAATTATCATTAACACAGGTTTTAGATACCAGTGCAGATACCAGCCTTAGAGTGGAATTTTAATATGTTCAGAAAGGTGGAGACATGGTTGAACATTTGGCCTGTCCACGTTTATAGCATCTCAATTAACTGTGATTGTGACTGAGAGTTCAGGGCTGGATTAGAAAAGAGTTTGCTGCTGCCTAGACTAGGTGATAGTCTTTCTGCTTGCTGATGATGCATTTGATAATGGTTTTTGAAGTGACAGAATATTGGAGATGAGGATACGCAGTAACACAAAAGAAGGCGGCAGGAGGCATGGAAATACTGTTTTCGTACCTGTGTTTGCAATTAGAAATTCTTATACTTGTACCAGAGGGCCTAATCCTCCCTTGGTGTACGCTATATTACAGCTCCACTGATCTGTGGTGGAACTGCCTTGATTTACACTGGAGGAGAACTGAGGTTGAGATGTTTTGCACTAGTCCTTTTAGTTCCTCTACAGTACAAATGGACAGGAGGCTAGCTGTGTAAAGCCATTGCCTCCTTTCTACATAGACGGGTTTTAAAAGATAAAGGAAAATGGTTTCTGCTATAGTTTTTTGCGTGTGACAGCCAAAAATAACAGCAAACCTCTGATTAGTATCTGAGCTTCGTCATCAACTGGGTAGATGAAGTATATCTGTGTTTCATTACTATGCTGATGAAGAAACAGTGAAACATGGAGCATTTCATTATTTTGTTCAACTTGTGAATTGTTTAACACAGTATGCACAAGGGGATATGTCAGTATGTAGCAAAGCTGTAATAATAATAATTTTTAATAGTAGGTGGGTCTAAAACATTCCCATTCTTTAAATGAGGCAGCAGACCTGATGGAAAAGCTGTGGGCTGCTTCCTTCCCTGGGCTTAAACAGTGCGTTGAATGTACCGAGCCTAATCCTGTAACAAAGCTGTTGAGGGCTTATTTGCTGACCTGTGAGTTTGATAGGCTGCAGGGGTCTATGGCCATCCATCAAACCCCAAAGCGGCACTTTCTCATAACGAGAAGCAAAGGGATGTGTTCAGACTTCGGGCACTAAAGACAGGGTAGCAGCACTGGTGTAAGGTCTTGTGCGGCTGTGTGAGGATTACACAGCAGAAGGGAGACTGTAACAGGAGCCCACAGCACACTGTAACCTCAGCACGCTGATAAGCAGGTACAACTACATCTGCCTGAGCCCTCCTCCTTCCCCTTTTTTGAATATAAGCTGCATGCGTGACTCAGGGCCATATATTACTCAACAGCCACAACCTAGCTTCCGCTGATAACCACGGTGTGACCAGCATATACATTAGGGAAATCAGTAGTTCAGATTTTTTCCATCCGGGATAAATGTGTCCCATGTGCAGCACAGAACACTTGTTTTATGTTTTGTACAAACATGGAAATAATCTCTCAGGTGTGGATTATTTCATTAAATTCCTTTCAGCAGCAACTGGAGAAGGTTGTTGCACTTGGGCAAAAAAGCCAGGAAAAGAGATTCTCCACATGCTTCTAGTTATTTTCAGGGTGATGCAAGTACAGCTTTCTTCTACTTGAAGCAACTCCTCTGCAAACTATTCTGAAGTACCCTTCTGTAGGGTAGTATTGGTTTCCTGGAGAAGCTATCCACTTGCTATGGTAGACGCTTTATTATTCTACCATTATCTTTTGAATCCTTGTTAATAGGCTTTGGGGGTGGGCCTTAATGTCACAGAAATGTTTGGCTGGAAGGGAACCTAGAAAGTCGCTTACTCCATCCCCCTGCGCTAAAGCAGGATCAGGACTTGCTTATTCCGAAGCTTGCAAACTGCTGTGAGAAATGGTTTTCTCTGCTCACGTGGCAAATCGCAGGGGTAGACAAGGTCAACAACGTTCCTCCCGAGATTCAGGAGGTCTATGTTATACAAGATGTTTTCTTTCAGGTATTCGTTTTGCTTTGCTTGTTTTGTTGCAATACTGTAGACGCAGTTGAATTCCACATAAACAAGATGGTGTGTTGAAGCATTTGGTTGTGGGATGTGGATATTTGCAATGTTATCAATCAACGCTGGTGCATAAATATGTTTTAATAGCAAAAGACGTTGAATTTTCTTCTTTTTAGGCAGGTTCTTCTTGTTTTGTTTCTGTACTGCTCTGATCTGGCCTCCCTCCACTGATTCCTCTGTGCTGTTCCACTTTCTACAATTCATCACTTCCATGCACAAAATATTGGCTCAGGCTGTGGAGTACTATAAGCTAAGCTGACCTACAGCCCAGAAAATGTGTTTCTGCAGTGGATATTTCATGGTTTCCCACTGAGGTGTCACAAACCATATAGGAGGAAACTTTTTTTTTTCCTTTCTTCATTTTCTGAGATTTTTCTGCTTAGGAAATGCTGCCTCTCTTACTTTCAGCAATCTGTTCCCTTGGCAAGAAATACGACTATCAGGTGTTTAAAATTAAAGTTGTTAAAATCAAATTTGCAAAGGCAGGAGGGTTTGCCCCAGTGTCCTGGACATAGTCCAACTTTGGTAATTACGTCTCGCCTAACTAAATCCTTCTTGCAGTTTCATGGCGCTCTTCCTGTCCCGCTGAAATCTGCTACGGAGAGCTGCTGTGACATGACATGCTAAACATCTGCCATGTTTTTACCCAGAAGTGGCCATGCTTCAATAGGAGATGAAGTGATTTATAATATATGGTATGCATACACACAGATTTTTTCATTACAATGACTTCTGCTGAACTGGAGGAGTTACTTAGGAGCGGCACTTCTGAAAAAAATCAGCTCAGGAACTAAATATGGATTTAAAGGTCTGATTTTCTAGGTCCCTCTTTCAGATGATCTTTTCCAAACCCACCACTTTCTCTTATAAGGAGGCGCTCAGAAGTGGCGGGTTCATGTGATCAGCGGTGTTTATAGGATAATAACCTTCATGCTGCCCATTAATCCCCTCCGTAAAGGCAAGGAGCATTCCAAAGCGCTGAGCAGCTTCAGCGGTCAGGCGGTAAAACCAACACGTACGCACCTGCTAAATAAATATTTTCACCAGCTTGGTACGAACATGACATTTCTTCCCGCACAGTTATGTCGGCGAGAGGCCAAAGACAGTAGGTAGTTCATCCCACTGCAACACCAATGGACCAAGGTAAAGCTGGTGATTGGAAAGGAGTGCCCCAGGCAAGTGTTCTGCAGCACTGGCTGGGGACCTCTAGTGTTCCCTGAAACTTCAGGAGAGGATCCATGTACCAATTAAAGGCATTTTCAAAAATAAAAAAACATGCGCATTGTCACAGCATAGCAGCAAGGAGGCAAAATGCAGAAAATACACAGATATGCAAAGATCAGCCCGGTGTTCAGCTGCTGTAAATGAAACTGTTGTGGCAGCGGTAATATAATTGGTCTGCTGACTCCTTTTCCTAAAAATTTAGGTGGTCCTTGACATGGAGGAAGTAGAGAAACACTCTCATGATCCCACTGGAAAAGGGAAACTCACAGCATTCACGTGATGCATAGTGCTTGCTTCTGGTTTTAGAGTCAAGTGATCTTATACTTTAAAATCATAACATTATAGTGAGCAGAAAAACTTTATTATGAATATTTTTAAATCCCTGTCTCAGATATGTCCTTGGAGCTGGAGCCGTGCCTCTAAGTATACGATGAATGAAATCTCTTTAAAACTCTGTGATAGGAGAACTCCCATTCTAATTGTTTCAGATCATCCGCATCCTGTGTTTCATTACACGGGGTAATAGAGACCATCTGTCTCCCTTCTTTCCAATATATGGATTTATATCTGGGTGCAGAGCTGTTTTCACTGACATAGTGCACAGACCCTCCCAAATGCACGTTAAGAAAATGTGTGTACCCAGGAGTGGCCAAACGTTCTGACCACAAAATGCACGTTTTGGCTGTCGAGGAAAGCAGGGAACTCCAAGAATTGATGGGAAATGCTGGTAACTCACCTTTGCTCCCACCAGCAGCACAGGGATGCTGTTATTGGTAGCAGAATCTGGCACTGTCTTCCCTAAAGGGAAATGAGGGACACTATCTGAATCTCTGTCCTTTTGCAGGATTTTATACAACCCACTCATATGCGGCCGTTGTGGCCGTGCAGACGCATGCACACCAAATCTCGCTAGGAATATCAGGACCCTGTGAAACAAGGTATGTTGGGCTAAGAGAGGAAGGATAGAGCTGGAGACGAGGGGTGGAGACGTTCATGTCAGGCACTTGAGCCATGTAAAAAAGAGCATCAAGATGTCACCAGCCTTTGGGGAGTAAAAGTTTATTTCTGTTCTACAAAAATTTGTGCGGTTCAGTGCATTTCCCCATGGTTTCAGCATAAGAAGCTTCAATGCAATTTTCCTTTTCTTAAAAGACAGGTTATTTAAAAAGCGACATCAATTACCAGCCGGCTCGTCTGGCTGCGGGACAGTGGGGACAGTGCCGCTCGGACGAGGGCAGTGCCGGGGGGAGCGGGGTACCTCCCCTGGCCTCCATGGCAGACACCACCTCTGAAGGTTTCTCAGCCAAAAAAATGGCAAGGGAATTATTGAGAGCTGTAAATCAAGGGCAGTGGGGATAAATAAGCTTTACGGTGCAGCTACATTAAGCTCCAGCTCCCCCTGCTACGAATACACCTTTTGCTGAGATATTGCAAGAGTAGACTGTAAAGGCAGCCAAGCAGTACAGCATATTTCTTCACTCAGATTAAAAGCATTGTTTAAATTCTTGTGGCTAGACAATTTGTCTTGTCCTTTAAAAAAAAAGGAGCCATACTAAACAGCAAAGCAGCACAAAGAGGCTGGGATGTAGGACTGAGAGACTGCAGGGAATTTTTAGCTTGCCTGCTGCAAATCAAGATCAGCCTTTTTACCTTTCCACAATCTTTCTCCCTTTACTATTTGCGGTGACCACAAAATCTTATTCTAAGATTCTCTCAGATGTTAGAATTAGCTAATGTCTCTGGAAAACGGTGCCACGGTCTGGATAAACATAGCCATGAATAAAATATTTTATGTTACGACACCTTTCATTCAGCAAGATTCCAGGGGAAAAAACCATAGAAAAGCACATATTTATTCTTTAATAAATAATAAAATGTTTATATATATATGTTATTATTTACTATGTATATGTATCCATATATCGCTATATAAATACATAGAGATACAGCTGTATTTGCATCTTAGACACATGGACTTTTTTGCCCAATACAAAGCAATCCTATTCCAAGGATGAACCGGAGCAGCAGATGGGTAACGCGTAACACTCGCGTTGCCTTTTGTGTAACAAGGAAGGGACGCAAAGCTCTTCCTGAGAGAGGGGCCTTGCAAAGGATGCGTCACAAACTCTCCCGGGACTGTCAAGGACCAGGAGGGTGTCCATCACGGAACACGATTTGGGAAACACCTGAAGGTAACGTGGGATTTTCTGGGAGCCAGCGGCATTTGTTTGCATCCCATCCCAAACACATCACACCAGGCTCAGCAGAGGTGACTGCAGAGAATACCTGTGGTGTTTTAGGGCCATGCTGGGATTTTCCTATCTTAATGTGCACTATCTGTCAGGGAAGGGACTGGTGAAAAAACATGGCCTGAAGGAAAAACAGAATGGGGATATTCACATCTAAATTGTCCAACCTGGAGAAGAATAGGGTTGTTCCCCAGCACCAAAAAAGCCTGGTGATGTCAATCTCAGCAACACATCTCCCATGACTCTTGTACCCCAGGCAGTGGAGCAGGGGATGGGTAGAATTCGATAGACAGTACATGTTCATGGGCAAAAGAATACCTGAATAAAAAAAGGAAGAAGCCACTTGTCTATAGCCACAGGAGCATCAGTCTCACCAGTGAAGAGGAGGCTTTGCCATGAATCCGTGAACACCACATGTTCACCTAGCCATGCACTTGCCATGGTGTCAAAACCAAGACTGTAACAAGACTTTCTTGATAGCAAATTATTTACTGTATTTTGCTGTAATATGACATGGGAAGAAACCATAATTTGGATTGATGAGGTATTAACCTCCTTTCATCTGCAGCCTGTTTTATGAAGGAGATCCACACCAACAGCTTAGTAACATACATGTAAACTTTGGCATCTTACAGGCCAGAATAAGCAGATACATCTATGCAGCCACAGAACTCATTTAATAACATTGGTTGTATAAAACGCAAATCTTACTCATGCCATTTTTCAGTCCCCACTGCGGTGTTCCAGCAGCTTGACCAGTGCTCAGCAGACCTGTAGGATCCAGTAGCAACTTTGCAATTCCAGGTGCCACAATTTGCTTCAACCCACTGTCAGCTTTTTTTTTTTTAAAAAAAACTTCTCCACTTAGGGAACAATAATGAGATCATCTGATAGTTTCGTGAAGGTGAGTGTCTGATCGGTGTCTGTAAGAGAGGAAATGACAAAGCACCCAAGTTCTTGTTCTCACAGAGCAAACATTTGCAGTAAGTATGCTGGTTCGTTTTTTTCTCAAAAAACCCTCAAGCTCAGGGTTTCATGCTAAGTGCAAATGAGCAGAGTGCTCTGCCTTGCATATTTGTACATGAATCCAGCCCAGTGAAAGAAAAAAAAAAAGACTATTGAAGGCATTGAATAAAAAATAAAAATCAGTGCGTGGAAAGGGGCTTAATACATTCACAACGTTATTTAGCTCTAACAAAGAGTAGCAACCCCAGATGACCTTCTGGCTCCTGTCTCCACCCAAGTTCCTGGCCTCTGTTCAACGTCCTGGCAAAAGTTGCAGACATCCGCAACACAATGCCAAGTAGCTGTTTTGTCTGTAGATATGTAATAGAGATTAGCCGAGTGGCGGTGGGGAGCTGCTACGCATAAACCAGCACCTCCAAACAGGGCACTGGCATCCAATTCCCATCAAAGAACCTTTTTCCCGGCAGCGTGAAGCACCTCCTCGAGACTTTGGTGGCTGGGTAAGAGAGGAAAATTTCCACCGCTTCAGCTTATGGGGGGGTTACGTGTTGCCTTCCCCAGTCCCCTCCCACGTCAGTGCCCAGGCAACTCTTTCATGTCAATGATTAACTCGATGGGACGGGGCTCTGCCGCCTGCGTGAAGGATGGATTGAGCGCAGGGCCCATTACATCATACCTCTCTGATGTGCTCAGCCATGGATCACTGATTCGCCTCCGATTGCAAGCTAGCAAAGCTGACACTTGAATGGAAAAGAGAATGTAACCCTGTGCACATGGCTTGTTAACACCTCCTGTGTGTGATCGCTTTTAAAGAGATGCCTGAACAGTGCCCGTAATGGAAATGGCTTTTGTTTTCCCGTAGTAAGCTTTAAAAGAAAAATTTCGTTTTGACTTTAAATACTTTTTTTTCCTCCCTTTTTCCACCAGAGACAGGAAACAGTTCTTTCATGTGTTCAGAAATACAAATTATGATTGGCAGAACATTAGAGTGCAGAAAAAGAGCTTTTGAAAGAGAACGTGAAGGAGCGATCAAGGCAGATTAAAGGTTGGGCCCTGCACCTAGCCAGCCAATCTCCTCGAGTCACGCACCCCCAGCTCTCGGGAGTTTGTTTGTCTTTTTATCACACAACTGGCTAGACCTGCAATTTCAGTAAAATGCAAAGTGAGAAGGGAAAAATGCTGAGCTCTCCTTCTCCTTCTCCTTCTCCTTCTTCTTCTTTCTCCTTCTTCTTCTCATTCTCCTTACTTATGTATGAGTTATAAAGAAAACATCAACTATTAAACATATTGCTTCAGCACGTGTTCATTATTACTGTTTTATTCCTTTACCAAGACCACTGTGACCAGGGAATGACTGCAAAGGAAGTTGCCCTAAAACAACATGTTAATTCTGTATAACTTAGTATGTCCAATTATATTGTATTTTATAGAATATGTAACAATTATGTATGTAATATGTTATTAAATTCTTATTGTGCTAGTATGTCAAGTGAATTTAACAGCAGGCTGCCATGAGAAATCAAGCAAGAGAGCATGAGGTCTCAGTTAAGCACACAGATTCAGTAAACACTTTGGATTTGTTAGAAGAGGCGGCCCAGGCTGCCCACCGTGAGGCTTTGCTTCCTGGCCTAGCCGAGTTACAAAACTTGTCACTCAGGACCATCGCTGAGGAGCAGAAGAGCCAGAAGACAGTAGCACTTTGAAGAATTTATCTTTTTCTCCCTCTCAAAAAGGGGCTCCGCTGCTGATGACTGAATCCGATCACGGCATGAGAAGGGGCACTCTCTGGAGTGCATCAAAACTGCTTGGCAGAAACCTTGCCGTAATCATTTATGCTTTGTTCCTATGACTAAATAAACAATATCTTATAAGAAGAGGGTAAAAACCAGATAAAACACATTCAGTGTTGGCTACTGATTTGTAAATGGAAGAGTGATGGGTGCCAAACTCACTTGGCTCTCCAGCCTAAAAGCGTAAGTAAACAGAGCGTCGTAGTTCAAGGTCTGATCTAAAAATGGGGGAAACCAAGGTGATACAACGAGGAGGTCGTTCAGAGAGAGCAGCAAGTGGGCAGAGCTGCTCTCCCTGCCCCCAGGCTCCTTTTCCTCCACCTCTGGAACAGGTTGGGATTCATCTGGCGGCGCAGCTTTGTGTGGGAGGATGCTGTGCGTATACCTTCCCTCTGGGAATAATTAACCAAGGTCAACATTGCTGGATCCTTGGATGGGAAACTGTCAAGGAAAACCCAAGCACTACAGAAAGTGGTGCTGGTAACTCGGCATGTGGGAAACCATCCCTGAGTCAGAGATGAACTGAGCCCTTTACGTAGCACTAAGGACCTTTGCAGGGGTATCGTTCCTTGTCATAACTTTAATCTCACACCTCACAGCATCTACACTGCAAGTCCCTGACGGTGCCTCCAGGCCCTGGAAACTCTGCTGAGGTTTTGTGTCTGAGGCCAGCCGCCTCGCCTGCTCTCCTCCCTGCCTCCCTCCTCTGTGTATTTGGCATTTATTCAAGCGGGGGAAGTCCAGCGTCGCTACCCTCAGACGCTCTGTTTCTGACCTCCAGGCACTCCAGCATCTCCCCATCTACTTGCGCTGCACCTAGACAAGAACATCTAGGCTGGTTAAGCAGATCAACCCCACAGCCTGGGCAGCTTTAGTGCGGGTTACTGGGTGTTACCCAAGGTAGATACAGCAGATTGCGATGTGGTACGTGATGCAAAAACATGTGCAATTCCAGGGTTTTTCCCCAGCAAATCAGCACAGGGTAGTACATATGGGGAAAAGCTGCCTCCTTCACCTTGGCTGCTTGAGAGCAACTTCCAGCCTATCCCAAACAGCTCAGCAAGGGCAGAAAATGGAGATCCTAACAAGCACGTGGTGTTGCACTTTTCACAGAAGCAGGCTTTTGAGACTCCGAACCATCGGTGGGCTGTAATCCTGCCTGCTCAGCGCTCCCCTGCTGAACTGCTGTTTGGGGTAGTAGTCACCACACACATTGCGGTGTACGCCAGGAGAGCAAGCACAGCCACTGTACTTTTGCCCAAGAGATAGCAGCATTTTGGTTTTCAGAGGAGTGATCTGTATCCAGTCTGTAAAAAGCTTCTGAATCCTTTGAGAAGGAGGATGTCGATAAACAATTTCTATCCCACCATTGTAATTCCTCTTCTCCTCATTTTTTCTCCAGTTCCCTGTACAGTTGAAAACCCTTCTTCCTTTCCTCTTCTGAACAGGGATTGCCTGATTTTTTTCAGCTAATAATGAAAATAACAAATGCATACTGGAGACTGGAAGAGAGCTGTGCTTGAGAGCACTGATATGCTGTGAAGATGAGAGGGTGAGAGAAGAGACCTTTGGCTGTGATGAGACCCAGATGTCCCATTCTGGATGTGTCCAGCAAAGTTACTATGTCAAGTCTTTGTTTAAATTGGGTCCCACTACACAAGCGTATTTATTAGCATAACAAAGTTGCAATGGCCAAGGAAAGGAAAAAATGACTTGCCTGATGGAAATGAATTGTGCAGCATAACCTGGTGGTACATAGGACTCTATCATGGTATTTAATGTCTCTCCCCACGCTGAAAGAAAGAGTCTTGACACAGGCGCCAGTAGGTCTGTAGAGCCATTGGTAGACAGCCAGGGCATACCATTTAATGGAAGGACATCATTAAATATGCCTTTATTTTTATTACTTTGTAATATTATTATGCAGCTGAAATAAATCACAAGTTGTTTTTAGTGGGATTCGGTCACAAGCCACAAAAGCAGTGAGCCGGGGGGCTTGCTTCTCGATCTCCCTGTAAGCAACCTTCTGTACTCTCTGCAAAGAGCAAAACTTTCGCATGAGGGTCAGCCCATGACCTTTTGCTCTTTCAATATTTATTAAATGCATTAATAAATAAGTACAACTTCTTGAACTCCCAGGACCAAGTCCTAGGCTCCTGCAGCCCAAGTCTGCAGGCAAACATGAGCTGCAGAGCCCCCAGACCAAACTGGATGGCTCACTGCTGATTCTACATAACCACCTCATGGGCCCAGGGCTAATATGTGCCAAAGGAGAAAAGGGAGAGGTCTGGTGGAGGCCAAAGGTGTTTCAGCTATTTTGCCTGGTTCCTGCAAGGCTCCCAGATCCCCTCCAAAATCAGGAAGGTGCAAAGGTGCCCCATGCTCACCTAAGCAGTAAGCTGCAGCGCAGCATCCGTGAACTAGAGAAGGAATTTGGCTCAGCCTCCGGCGACCGGATGGGCAAAACATGAAGTCCTCAGGCATGCAGCAGAGAAGTTAAAAAGGAGATGTAAAAATCTGTCCTTGGACCTTTACTGAACTGACTGATTGTCCTAAGAACCCACTCCTCACTTCTGTACCTCAGCAAGGATACAGCACATCATTGTTTGGTTTTAAATAGGATGAACATCCAAAGCTTTTCTACACAGCTACTCCCTTTCTTATCTCTCATGCAAGTAAGAGCTTTGTGGTGCAAAGCGTTCTGTAGAAAAACAATATGCCAGTGGGAAGTTATTACCTATCATGTGATAATTTTAGCTTAACACATTTTGTGTTTACTCTGCTCCCAGTCCCCTCTGAAAGAGCTGCTAGGTGTGCAAGCTCTCCCTTGAACACTTTTCTTTTTTTTTTTTTTTTCATTTATACGTGCTTAGATTATTTCAGAGGGAGGAAGAACAGCAGACTGATTCAGAGAGTACTGCTGAAATACCAGCATTAGTTGTGTAAAACACCCATTAGTTCCTTCTTGTCACCTTTAAGATGCCTTTTTATTTCTTTTTGTCAGGTAAATGTTAACAGGAACTTTGCCATTAATCTCCTTTGGATTTCTGTAAGACTTCGTATTATTCACATGAACGGTGTGTCTTGCGACAGTCCTTTTTTCACTATTTAGATACAAATTATTCAGAGCTTGAGTTTTGGCTAAGCTGAAGCCAAACTGAAATAGATAAGCTCTGCCTCAAAAGGGAACCTCAAAAGGCTTCAGTTTAAGTCCAGTTAAGGTGCAAGTATCACCTACTTGGATACTGAAATGTGTGCAAATCAGAGAGATGAGTTATTGTGCTTCAGGGTCAAGAAGAAACATTTACAGTATGATGTTGAATTTGAGGAGATCATTCAATTCACCCATTGCATGAGTTCAAAAAAAATCCTTATGGCCTGCTCTTTTCTGCAGTAAAGTTGTATCTCAGTCAAGCTTATTCTTACTGTGGCAAGGAGCAAAAGGTGGGCTCAAAAGTAGATCTTATCATCTGATGAAAAAATGTCAGAAAGGAGACAAATGACCGCTCTTCCAAAACTTCAGCCCATACTTTGACACTCCTGTGAAAAGCACTTCTGTTTGTGATCAGAAACAAACTGGAAAAGCTCTGTTATTTTGTAATCAAAGAACGGCTAATATCTTGATTTCTACAGAATTGACATCCCTGATGACTTCCATGTGTTTCTCTGTCAGCAACACATAGCTCAGGTTCACCATGTAGGTAAGAGCAGCAGCAACAGCCGCAGAATAGACAGGATCTGCTCAGGAGATTTTCCTTCTAAATGGAAAGGGGTTGTGGAAGAGACAACTCTGAGTAATGTGTCAAAGAGAGAGTAAATCCAGGCCCAGTTGCTAGCTGGTTCTGCTACAGATCTCCCAAATCATCTTATCTCAGTGTGCTTCAGAGTGCATCTCTAAGATGATAACTCCTTCGTACGACCACAGCAGGAGGAAGCCACCAAGTGGAGGGAGGAGAGCTGGAGTACAGACACAGCCGCTCCAACAGCTCCCAAACATCCACACTGTGAGAGAGCCTTCAAAAGGACAGGTCCATAGGCAGAAATATTCCGTATCTCCTGCCAGCACTGGTTTCACAATTAGGCCTTGGCATCCTTTTGGGGAGGAGGAAGGTTCCTTCTCTATTTCTCATTATCCTACAGCTCCTGTTTCTGAACTGGAGGAATGCCTCCTTACCATGTCCTCTTTATAGCCCTCTGCTAAGCACGCATGCACACACGCACACACGCACACAGAGACAAGCTTCTTATTTGCATTTGGGATGTGGATTACAGAGGGATTCTGTACATAAACCTAGAGGGACCTGTGCTCCCAGGCCTGTCTCTTCAGAGCTCTAATTCCTCCTCCTTCTTTTGCTGTGTTTGCCAGTGGAAAAAATTAGCAAACCCTATTTACAAATATTTTTGCCTCTTGGCCCTCTGCCTAATGCTGCGCTATTAAAGCTGTCGTTGTTCCACTAAACAATTGCCAAATGTTTTTGCATGCATGCATTGGCTTGCTTTTGAGTTCAGATATTCTTATTCCACCAACTGCCACCCTTTGCTTAATTCAAGGTGAATGCTCTAGACTTCAAGCTTGTCAGAAAATTTCCCCTTTATTACCCCTCTAAAATACACTATCCCAGCAGCAATGGTAAAATTCCCCCACTAAGATGTTTTCCTGTAAACAGTTGTTCTGTCCCAGCCTCTCCTTTCATGATAGAAAATGCTCTGCTCACATTGGAGCAGTATGCCCCAAAGCCTGACATTTACATCAGACGAGGTCAAAGAGGCTGTAGCCAGTGAGACCTCAGGGGAATTTGGGTACCCAATTCCAAAAACTGTGTCCTGGAGAAACATTTTCTCAGCTGGAGCCTGATCCTGGAGACAAGTAATCTCCATTTCTGTATGCCCAAAGATGTCTGAGCAGCTTAGTGTCTAAGCTGAGTTACGATCAAGGAACAAAATATTTCTCCTCCTCTTTTCCCGGAGGCTCTTGACCTAGTAACCATTCTCAGAGCATATTTTCAGGATCCTCCTCCCTCCAAAAGGCCGTGGTGGCCAATGCTTTCTTCTAAAGTACAGAATGAAGTAGTGGTCCACGTTCACCTTCCTGCGCTGTACACCCCTGTTGGTTAGAGCACTGGCCTAGAAAGGTGGGTACCCACTTTCTTTTCTCTCCATCTGCAGGGACTCAGTCTCCTGGGATGCCCTTAAGGAGCATCTGCCATCCAGCTGGGGACCAGATGTCCAGGCAGCCTCATTCCTCACCACTCCTGCTGAACCTGGGCCAGCATTGCTCAGATGACTATATTACATATGCCCCGTTTGAAGGATCACTGCCATAATGAATTATTTCTTTCTGCCTTTTCTAGTTAGTGGAGAAGTCTCTCAGGTCTACTCCGTGCCTGTACAGGCCATTTTGATTAGGGGTTGACGCATTAGTGTCTGGTGAGCAAATAGCAAGGGTGATGGTAATGTGACGTCCTTCAACACACGCCATCAACATATACAGCCCATGGATGGCCTCACCTTTCTGTTGCACATCAGTTTGGTACTCAGACAAAATATGGACTGCATACACAAATTATAGCAAATCCATCAAAAAAAAAGGAAACTTCACAGATGCTCATTCACTCTTTTAATTTCTGTGCGAGTATATTGATGCTTCTGTGTATGGTATTCAGTCCCAAATGTAAGGGTGATACAGTTTACTTGCATTTCAACAGCAGCTGAAACAGCCAGTGATAAATGGATGTTGAAGAGCAGTCAAAGAAAGCAAGTTTCATATCTGTAATTGTAAATGGTAGCATGGGAAATGTGATTCTGAAACAACAAAAGAAAGATTTATGTCTCTAATGAAAACAGCTCCAATGTCAGATACAGCATAATTTCCCAGACAAGATAAAAACACAAGAATTATCTCCAGAAATTACTCAGTGAAAATTTCTGAATAACAAATGCAGTTGAGAAAATGGCTCGGACAGTTTGCAAATAGGCAAAAAGAAGGACATAAAAGATTTATTAATCATTATGATTTATGCATCGAGCTTTACTAGCAATGCAAGACAATAAATTAAAGCACAGCCAAGATTTCCTCCACACTATTTGGTCACTGGACCTTCATCCTGGCCTGAGGCACTGCTGGTTTTTGGCCGGTCCTGCCAAGTTCAACGGTGTTTCTAGGATCATGAAGTGCCAACACACAGGATCCAGATGGTCTTCAGGAAGAGCATTCCAGCAACTGATTTTTGTCTCTGCAGTTGAAAACTGATGGTATAGGAGATATAAGTGCAGATGCATAAAAGCTTGTCTGTATAGCCTAACCTAGCTAGTTTACGAGTGAAGGTGAGCCATGCAGTCTTTAGTTCAGGCAACCGCCCAGAGCACAATACTTTGAAGGACCACCGACTCCCATCCCAACCACACACCAAAGCCCAATGCCCATCCCTTACCTGCTCTCTTACGTTGCTCAGACTGGCACATATGGAAATCACACCTCTTCCTTTGCTGTGTAAACACGTCTTATATCATCGCCACCTTCTTGGCCCTTCAGTTTGTCACCACATCCAACTATACTGATTTAACCCTACATCTGCCCTCAGGAGGGAGGTGACAAGTTAAAACATACTCCTCCTTTTATTTGGCTGTTCAGTCATAACAAACACTAAGCAACCGATCACACTTATCTAGACAAAGCCTTGCCTTTTGGGGTTGCACAAAGATGTTTTTTCTCCTGAATTCCCCCACTCTCACTTGTCAGACACTACTGTGAATACTCATCTTGGCCAGAAGGATAACAAAGCTCTTTGTCCAGGTGTAAATAGATCCAGTGGGAAGATTGCAACATGAGCAATTAAGCCAGATTCTTCCCACGCTTGATGAACACCCATGCTGGGACAGGCTGTGAAGAGAAAGTCTGGAGACAGAGCAACAAGGACTAGTGAGTATCTTGGTCTTGACCATCCTGTCCATGTGTTCAAACTCTGCTCCAGGACTGTGTCTCTAACTAATCAGTGACAACTTAAGACACAAGTTTGTGATCTTTAGATTTATATTAAGGAAGTTTATGATGTTGCAAGAGTCAGTGACAGTACACAGGATTTAGGCAGGGTATAAATGCTGCATCTGAGTCAGAGGAGCACGGAGCCACCCAGAGCCTCTTTTTCTTATATTTCCAGATCATGCCACAAAACCCTAAGATTACAGGGATGGAGAACTTTTTCAGCATACATGCAAAATCTCCTTGCGTCTTGTATACCCCCTGTGAAAGAAACACAGTCATTCTTAGTAGGGATTAGAGTCAAACCTTATTCTGTAGCTAACTCTCCTAGCCTGGCCTGAGTTGCCCCACTGTGAACAACTGCCCTTGATTAATGAAAATGAAGCAGGCAGATATCCACTTTGCTAGCTCTGCCATTAACTCCTTTTTATAGGTGCTGCCAGACCCTGCGTGCATCTCGAGCCAAGTCTCCGTCATGCCCAAGAAGTGGAATTTAACCTTCCTGGTGACCTAATTGTGGCATCATCACGAAGGAGGTATTATAACTTAGTGCTGTAGGGCACTAAAGCCAACCAGCCGGCTCATCCTTTGCATTTCATTTCTTCATAAAACGACACTGGTGTAATTGTCCTCATTGGAAATGGAGGTGACTTAATGCCTTAAGAACTGGGTAAAGCTCTGTAACTTCTCTCCGGCTCTATTCAAGCACTCTTCCTAACCCACCGGGGTAAAGAGGTCTGTGCTGGAGGCAGTTCAGTCCCGTTCAACAAAACAGCTGTTAAATATCACCAGCTGTTAAAAACGTGCCACTAGTGAGCCCCTGCTCCATCCTCGCTGCATCATTCTGCTTCCCGGACTCGGGCTGTGCACCACTTTGTCTCCCTTCCCAAATCCCTTAGGGTTACAGCCAAGAAAGCTGCATCCCACCTTCCCCAGAGCCAATGTCCTTTATCTCTCTTGAGGAACGTGCATCATCTGTGTATTTTAAGGCTGAGGTAGAGCGCAGAGACCCAAATCAGGCTAGGTGCTGTGAGCACGTAGCCTAATGGAGCCTGCCCAACACAGCTTGCGACGTGATGAAGCAAGGCAAACAAAGACAGATGGGCTGTACACCAGCAGCGTGTCTAAGGTGCACGTCAGTGCTGCTTTTAAAGAAATCTTCCCCCTCCTTCACAGGAACTCTCTGTCCAAGGCTTCTCTGCAGTCCTTTTCAACAACTTAATGAGAGACATCCCACCACTACGTCCCTTTACAGCGTTCGCTTTTAAACTCGGCCTCAAGCCCTTGTTTTACTTAAAAAAACAGAACATGAGGTTTTGTAAATAAATTACATTAATTAATTTCCTTTGCAGGAGAAGAAGGCATGAAGTCCGGGGAATGTCCCCACAGCTTAAGCACTGGTCTAGTGGTCCAGGACGTCACTACCAACCTTTCGTGCTATTTTTTTTTGAGGCCTAAATCAATCCCAACCCTCAGTTACCCTCCACATACACACCATATAGAGCCCAAAATGACAGACCGTCACTCAGACTAACTGGCTGGGAACAATTTTAAAAGATCATTTCCTCCAGCAGCCCAGATCACCCACTAGCTGTACACACGAGCCTCCACCATCAGCTATTAGCTGGCTGTGAAATGGGGTGACCACGCGATGCACCCTGGCTCGCTACAGCTCAGTGATACAGCACAGCATTAAAGCAGAATTGTAGAGTGCCTGGGATGCTTTAGCCTATAAAACACTTCCCACCAAATGCAGCTCAGAAAAGGTAAAGCAAAATGAGAAGGCTACGAACAGCCACGAGTGAAGCATTAAATCAGCTGGTTCTGAGTCCTTTTTCAACATTATTGCAACGCGGCTTCTGAAACAAAAAGATTGTATTGAATTAGTGCAAGTGGAAAATTGGTTCTTTGACCAAAAAAAAAAGAAGGGGGAGGGAGGAGCTGTGAGGGAAAGATTCTTTTAAATAATCTTTTTTTTCCCTTAGTTGGAGAATTGAAAAAATAAATTAGAGGTTGGCACATTTTCGTCAAAACATTTCAATAGCCAAAGCCTAAATTCTGGCTTTAATTCACTCTACAAATGACAATACCCTCTGAAAAATGTCAATAATATGAGAAAAAGTTATTTTTGTTTTTATTTTCCACAAAAAAGCCTCATCTTCAGTGCAACTCTCATTTCAGTCTGTACTGGTCACAAGCTCCATGGGTGGATACTCTCTCCCTCAAACAACTCCCCTCCACTAAAACCTTCCTGGGGAAAGGAAAAAAGGAAAAAGGAATGGGAGGAAGAGAGGGGCAGTGAAGGAGTCCCAATGAGGGGTAGGACAGAAGAAAAGAGGATGAAAGTACCCAGCAAAATGCCAGGGACAGAGTAAGAAGGGTGAAGGAAAGAACAGGGTTATTTTTTTCTCCCCCCTCCCATTACAAAAAGCTTAATTTTCTTTTCTTCATCTGTTGTTTATGGTTTATGTTTATGTTTATGTTTATGGTTTAAGTGGTAAAGACAAAAGCTGGGAAGGGAAACAAAATAAAGTGAGTTGGACAAGGTCACAGCCCGTTTCATCTCCTGAATCCAAGTCCACACCTTTGTCCGCACTGCTTTAGATTTAACTGTCATTTACAGATCTCCTGCTGTCCATCAGCTTCCTAAGCAGCCTGTAGATAATGAGATGGCAACGAAAATTTTGTGAAACTGATTTAACATTGCAGCGTTTGAGAAAGCTGTAAGATACCAGAAAGTATCGCTTTAAAATGCTACAAAATCCATTGCTCTGGGGATGTCTGGCATGCAAGACAGAAGACAGCCTCGGTTCTGAGAACTGATCTGCCTAACATTTTCATGACAAAGGTACATGAAGTTGGTAGCCCACACTGCTCTTTGGTGTGCCAAGAGAGATTTGAGTATTTTGAAAATGCCTATCCAGGTACAATAGTTCAGAGATGAGCTGTTTGGAAACAGAGTTCAGGAGCTGGGAAATATTTGCAGAAGAAATAATTTTCTGTAGCATATTTCAGAATGCAATGAGTAAACAACAAGCCTGTATTAAAGAATTGAAGAAGAAAATTTTTCAGAGGCCCAAAATGGATTCATGCACTGTTTTGTTTGCAAAATATTACTTCTTCCCTTGAAAATAAATGTCAAATTGGGGTGGAGGCGCTTAGCCTGTGTATAGTATTGACTATTTCTTCCTTAATATACCTACGCAATTTATCCTTCAAGGTGTCCTTATTGCAAAACCATTCAACCATGCCAGGTAACCAAAGGGCTATGGATGAAAACAAACACAGCATGGCGAATGTCGCTGGTAGACCGGGTTCCTCCTGGAAAGCGTACGCTCGCTTCTCTTGAAAGCTTGGCAAGAAGCAGCGGTGAGCTGTGGTCATTCGTGCTGAGCTGAGCTGAGTGTCACATCAGCGGTGCTGGTGCCCAAACCCGAGTCTAGGCAGCAGGCTCTGCTGAGGGCACCATCACCCCGACCAGGGTGATCCTTTATGCCAGGGATAGCCTCACTGGGAAACCAAATGGTGAGCTCTTCTTTTCACCTTTGAACAGTCCTTTGGCAGTCAGAGACCTGAGTAACTCAGTATACAACTTCTGGAGTCCCGAGGTGGTTCAGATCTGGACTACAGCAGACGGACACCCTTTTGGAGCCGTAGGGCCAGGGGACTGTGTCTGGCGCAAGTAGAAATCTTCTAAGCAAACTTACTTCTGAATGAGTGGTTCCAGACTGCAAACCATAAAAACTTAAATCATCCATTTAGCCATAGAAAGAATCGTAGGAAATACTTTTTAATGCTTTACAAAGAACTGTTATTTGACTGCATTTCCCCACTTTTTCTTTTTTCCCATGAATATTGCAGATGACCATAAATTGCCCAAAAAGATTTCAATAGGTTTTTACAGAAAGTGAATTTACCGCTGCTGACTGTGGGTACTCTTGTTGGAAATCTCAGGGTTACACTCATGTAACCATGGAACAGAAATGACATTTTGAGTATCTAAATGCTCACACGCAAGCTACAAATAAATGATTATTCACAGAAATTATGGGCAGTATTATTTCAAACAACAAACACATTCAAGAACATCCAGGCAGGCTCACAGATAGTTTACAAACAGAAAAAAGGCCAAACACTTCCATTCAGTTACTTGCTGTAGATTATTCACGCAGCTCTAATAACAGTCCCCTGTCTCCATGAGCCTGCATCAGATGCTGTCCAAAACTGGGATGATGGTGAAAGCTCCCTCTCTATCATTATGAAAACCCATAGTTGAAGGGGTTTTGCTCATTCGTTTCTACAAAACAAAAGCAAAGGATGGGATTTTCTTCACAAGGGTTGGTTTGGAGTTGCTTCATTTCAGTGGTATGCAGATATTTTCACTGCGGTTTTGCAGGGTGACCAGGAACACCTGTTAACTTTAAAAGAAAAGCACAAAATTCCTGCAGATGCAAAGCCATTTTTTTTCATCCTATAACTATCTGGTTTTTACATTATGACAGCAAACACAGCTTGCAACTAACGTTGTTTGGAAGCCGTAAAAAAACAGTAATTGCTGTTGATCAGTGGCTGGTCGCACAGCGTATGATAAACGGCCTACCGACGGCTACGCTTAATGCAGCCACCAGGCTCTTGGCCACACACCCTCAACAGCTTCCCACCACCGCTCCTCCGAGGCGGCATCCACCTCCCAGCTGTTCCCCCTTCCCTTGCTGATGCCATGAAACACTCTTGCACCATCCTCGGGCCGCAGCCAGATGGGATGCACACCACGATGTCCTTCAAGCAAAAGCATTAGACCCTCTCTCCCGAGGTAGGGAGCTGAAGAAGAGCCCCGCCAGCCCTCGGGGGTGCCCCTGCTTTCACTACAGGCACCTGAGGATATTGGTTTCCCCGGTTTGAGCCCATCTTCTTCATCCTTGGTAGTCAGCATGGCTAAAGAAACTAATTTGGGCTGGTGATATGCGCTGCTATTCACCTTGAAATGCTCCTGTCTTTATCCTAGAAACATTGGTTGCATCTTCACGCTTTCCAAGAACCAGAGAGTGGTTCGATCTCCTTCAGCTCAGGGGTTTTCAACAGCAGCTTATCTACATGACCGTCATTTATGGGTCAGTTTGGGAGCTGTACTTGTCAGTTTGGGAGGTGGATGACCATACTACTGTAGCCCTGGACCCAAACTCACATCGCGTGATGTGCTCTTCACAACAAAGCAGTAGGGCTATACGGCTTCTGCGCCAGCTCCGGGTAAAGCCTGGACCCCTCAGAGATGCTGAGCATCGTCTGTTGCAGGCATTGCCTGTAGGGGCCTTCTTTGCTTGAAGGATTTGCTAGTGTGCCTTAATTAAATGCTACACAGGTCTGTGGTGGGTTGCTACATGAAATAAACTCTGATTCATCTGTGCTGAGCTCTTAAACAGATGCCTCTGTGCTGCCAACAGTGCCCGGGGGGGTCTGCCCATCAGTGCAGGCGTAGGAGGGGATATGTAAGTCATCGGAGGTTGAGTCAAGGCTGCACATTTGTCTAAGTCAGTCATACAGAACTTTAATCTATTTTTTGGACTCGCATGGGTGAAATTCAAAGGAGTCCCTGCACTGCATGTCAGCGGGGTTGGTAGAAGAGCAGAAGAAGTGCAGGTGCGTGAAGGGCTGATGGGGACGTGCCCTGCCTCACCCAGCTCCTCTGCCGAAGGAGCACGGCACCTGGGAGGCACTTTGGAAAAATGTTGTTCACTAAACAACCCTTCTGTATTTCTTCTGCTTCTCATACAGCCCGACTCGGTGTGTTGACTATACATGTTATGTGGGAGAAATCTGTGGTAGTTCTCCATATTCAGGAAGGAACGCCATGAAGTGGTCTCTGTCTGGGGGCTGAGCCACCTGCTAGCCCAGGTAAGAAGGTCCATGCAGGTCTTAGCCCATAGGACCTGCCAGTTCAGGTTCAGAGAGCTGCTGTGGTCAGGTAGGGGGATCTGGTGTGCCTGGGGGGGAATCAAATTGGGTTATTCTAGAGGAAACCAGGCAGGGGCTTCAAAGTCCCTCTTTCCTCCCACCCACATTTTGGAGTACTTGCTGTCCTCCCAGGAGAGCAATCGCCTGAGATGGTCATGCCTGTAACTCGCTCTGATCAAGGGTGAAACCTCTGCAAGGAGCTCTATCCATCAAAGCAGCCACACTTGCAGGGATGCTGTTACTTAGGGGTGGAACCTCTGCCCTATCCAGTTAGGTCATATCTGTACATGGGACAGAGGCTGACGAGCTGCTCCTTGAGTTTATTGCTCTGTGTTTCTGCAAGAGGGGATGGTGACAGAGACTGGGAAGTGCCCCATGTGCTCCAGCAGACCGGGCAGCACCCTTAGAGAGCACAATTGCTTGTTCTCCAACAGGTCTTTATAAATGATGGAGCGGGATGTGTTAAAAACATAGTAACTTGCTGAGATTCATCTCAACTCCCTGTTAGAGCTAGTCTTTTACCAGCTGGTGTGTTTTAAAGAGAATCAAATTACATGCCAAACTGTCTTTAAAATCATAGGCAGGCCAATTCATTTTCTAATAAGGCTTGTTTTCTTCGCTCTTACCTGCTGGAACAGGCAAACCAGTTTTAGCTCAAGTTGCAAGGCTACTGCATCAAAACCCAGTTTGGGACCCTGGAGGGGACAGGCTCCTCCTTCACTACAAAGAGAAAAAGATGTAAGAAGTGAGTAAAACAGAAAGGGAGCTCACAGGTACATCATGTCTGATGCCTTGGGCTGGGGCTTCACCTCCTGCCCACTGCTGACACAGCTTTTTTAATAACTGCTTCATCTCAGTTAAGTCACGGACACATAAATGAAAAAAAAACCCCAAGCTTAAACCCTAACCAAAAATATTTCAGACCTTGAAGTTCTGGGGTGAAGAAGCAGGAAAGTTTTTTCACAACATATGTCACAAAAAAAAAAAAAAAAGTTCTTTTTGTTTTAAAGCCATCTTTGCTTAACAGTTACTCTCCTGAACAATGAGCAGCCACGAAGGCACCACTGCTATCCATCTTCTCCTCTGCCTCTTGGCCTGGCACATGAACAGCTTTTGTTGAACCAGAGCTGGGCACATGGGCTGCTTAAACACAACTCTTCGGAAAACAGGAAGTTTCCAAAATAAAATCCTAACTGTTGTTGAAAAAAACAACTGTGAACTTGAGGAGTAAATGTTTTCACACAGTGACTGTCACAAGAATGAAAGCCTTTCAGACGAAAGTTAAGAAATGTTAGGTTTTGACCAAAACTATTTTATGAGGAAAGCAGGCATTTTTCTAAAAATACTCATTTAGCTGAAAGCCTGAGTTTTCAATCAAAAAATTAAGAATGAAACAGCCAGGCATAGAAAATTCACATTACACTCCAAATATTCTTGTGTGTCAAGAGAGCTGGAGATACAGTAAAATGACCTGTAAGATCAGCAGCAATAGCTTAATATTTAACACAAGGAGGCTGTTCGGGAGCTGCCATATAAAAGAAACACCTCCCTCCCCAGCCAGCACACACCAGCTCTTTGGTGGCGAAGCCAACACCAGGCAGCAGGATGTTTAGACAGTTTCAAAGTACTATAACTACACTGAATAGCAAACAGGTTTGAACAACACAGACCGACTCTGAGCTTTCCTCCTCCAGCTCTTCCTTTTGCCAGAAGAATGACAGTTGCCCCAGGGATGCGGTGGGAGAGCTGAGTTTTGGAGCACAGCGTCACAGGGGCAGGCTCTAAAAGTGCTTCTGCATGGGCAGTATAAAATATTCAAACATACACACGTAGGGGAACCGTGTGTATTCCTAGTCCCGGCAGCAAGCTCAGGGTCCCAGAGGAGGGAGGAAAAGGAAAGCAACCTTTTCTTTCTGAGCTGCATTAAGTCTGCTCCCTTCCTCAGCTCCAGGACTGAACCCAAGGCTCCCTCTGCTGAGCCTGCCACACAACTGATCCGGATCCAGCATACCGAGGTGGTTTCCAAAATCTTCCCACCTCCTGCACCTTCATCTCACCCTCTAGGCAGGTGGCAGGCCATGGAGGAGCCGGACAAGGACCTCTCGCCCTGCTCCGCTATTGGGGAAGAAAGAGCTGGAGGTACAGAACAGGACAGCACTGGCTTCAGGGGAAAATTTTCCTCATGTGAATGTGTATGTGCATATGCATATACTGTACCATGAACACTTACACATCTCCAAACTCTTATTAAAGATCATTGGTGCAGTGTCTGTGCTGAGGAACTGCCAGCAACTGCTCAGACTCTCCTCCGGTTAACTGCAGAGATGCTGTTACTGAGGCAGGGATAAAACGATCCCTCAGTTTCAAAGCAGATTTTGGAGGCTTCTGTATCAGATGCAGAACAAAACAAGTGTTGTCCCAGCTGGAAGCTGAAACACGGTATGAACTGGCAATTTTCTTCTGGACCGCCTTTGTGATTTTTCCATGTTATCCCAGGAAACTGTTAAATAAACAGTAAGAATCACCTGTTGTATATGCAGAGATCTTTTTTCTCACTGATACATTATTCCTCACTTGGCTACGCATCTTTGTAACTGTACTCTCCTGGTCTCAGAGCCTTATATTTCTACACATACTCCATTTCCATCCCTCTCATATCATGGCTTTTCAAAGCACAGTCCTTTTTCCTCACTAAAAAAAAATACGTCTGCCTTCCACCTCCCAAAGTACATTCTTATCTTCCCACACCCCATGAAAAAACTTGCAGTTACACCATCCCTTCCCTGTTTCCTCCTTTAACCATGCCCAGGTCTTCTGATTTCCATTTCTACCAAGTAATCTAACTAATCTATGTAAGAAAAATCTCATGTCTAGGATTGCCAGGAAATCTACCTGAGGCATTAAGACCCATATTAGATCCTTTCTCTCCTTAAGTCAAGCATTTGGTGCCCACAAGTAAAGTGGATTAATCCCATGCCTTCTATAGGGTACAGTACAGTACAGGAAAGCTCCAAAGTGCAGTTGCCTGTAAGAGCACCGCTGCAGGACCCCAAAGTTTTTGTGACCCATACTCATTCTTCATGCTCAGAAATGTCAAGATATATCTCCAGAGGATGCTGTGATTTTTTATTGTTTTATGAAGGTTATTTGAGCCGACAACAGATTCCTGGTATCTTTTGGCAGGCTTCCTGATGCCTCTATTCCTCAGCTCCAGACCTTCAGAGCTTGGTGCTGTAGCAGCAGCCTGTCTCTGTCAGACAGGCTTCCCCCAAAATCCATCAACACGGCTCCATAACCGGAGAGGCAGATTGGGAGCAGCATCCTTGCCCACTCCCTGCCCCACAGCCAGGCTGAGCAAGTCCCCCCTGTCTCTAGCCCTCCCTCCCTCTGTTTCCAAAACATACACTCTCTTGTCTAAGAAGCCAGCTCTGGAAATTTAATAGCAAATAGTAATGTTCTGCCTATATGTTTTGCCACCACAGTAACAAGATACTAGAAAAGATCACAGTCCCCGAGATATTTATATTGCCAGCATGGCTGCAAAGTATCCCTATCTGTATCTTAAAAAAGAGGGAGCTGAGGCTCAGAAGGATTAAAGGCTATAGTTAGACCACCTACCGTGGCATCTGTAAGAGACTTATATTTCTGTGATGCCTAATTTGAAAGACTGAAGGAGTGTTTAGATCTCCTGTTCCCAGGGCTGCCAGACCTTGGCTCCCTGCAAGTCCTTCAATAGAAGTAGAGTTGTATTCAGTTCCCTTCCCTGGGTAACTAGCTTGAATGCTGTGTCACAACATAACACCTCACTCACCGTATAAAAAAGTTGTCTCCTGCCTGGAGAGCAGGAGCTGAGAACCTCTCAGTGCTCCTGTTAGCCCAGAGCTCATCTCCCAGCAGCCACAGCTGTGCAGGGTTCCCCACAGATAACATGGAGATCACTGGCACGGCCAGATACGAAATCCCATCTACCTCGAACTCCATCTGTCACTGCCACTGACATTTCATTAACTCACCACCTCCGAAACTGGGTTTTGCACAACTGAATCACGCCAATCACTCTGCTGCATGCAGCCACCTCCAGCGCAGAGCAGAGCAGAGCAGCTAGGCGAGGCAATTTGATTATACCTGCACCCATTCAATTACTTAGTCTATCGCGAAACATAGTCGCCATGGGCTTCACAGCTCGTTTATAAAAATCAGCACTGCTCCCTAACTAGACTTATCAGCTGTCTTTACAAGCCGGCAAAGTTGTCATTTTTGCAGGTCAATCCGAAGAGGGTAAGAACACAGATGCTGGACAAACGTTCCCATCCCAGGGCATAATATCCCTGTTCCTACTGCATTTTAATTGTTCGAGTCAGGTGCGAAACAAGTAACTTGTGCTGTAGCCCTAAGACACCACTGAGTGATTATTACCAGCTTCATTTCACAGACAGGCAAACCAAAACCTGTGAGATGAAGCCATGTGCCCAAGATATCAGCAAAGTCATGATGAGGTGAGTTTGTCTAGAACACCGGAGGAGGGTGGGGGGGTCTACAGTACTGAAAAGTTAGGAGCTCAGGAAGTTTTAGCCAGTCGCAGAACTCCCTCCTGCAGCTTTCCACGGTGCACAGCCCACATCCGTGAGGTTACTCTGCCCCACCGAGGAGAAATTCCCCAAACGCTCCATCTCTCCATCAGCTCACCTTCCTTGCATCCCATCCTCCGCACGTTTGTGTGCCACATATTTCCTCTGGATTTCAGCAGGGTTTTCTCCTCGCAGGATGCCAAGGAGCAAGACCAGTGGCCCCGGGAGCATCGGCTGGAGCTCCCTGACACCTACGGACTGAAGCAAGGAGTGAACAGCAGCTGGGCAAGGAGGGCAGGAGGCAAGGCCAGGCTGCCCGGGGACGCTCTGGAGCCTCCATCCTTGGAGATATTCAAAAGCCATCTGGCCATGGCCCTGGACAGCCCTAGGTGACCCTGCTTGAGCAGGGACGGTTGGACCAGAGGACCTCCAGAGGTCCCTGCCAACCTCAACCGTTTGTGACTGTGTGAAGAAAGGAGTGAAGGAGAGGAAGGAGGCGGCTTTTGGCTGCCAAGGGACCAAGCAGAGCCAGACGCTGTCAGTGAGGCACTTCCCACCTCCGAACTGATGAGCACCTCACATGTTCAGCCTCCCAGGGTCCAAATTAAAGCAGTCACGAAAGGCTGACATGCTGATGTACGCCCAAGGCCTCACTCTTCTGTAACCACACAGCCTCCAAGCCTGCTCTTCTCCTCCCGGTGTCCCCCGCAGGCACCTCTGTTACAGTCCTGTCCCTTTCACACCACTGTCCCACCACCGGTTATTTACCCCACAAGAGCCATGCCCTGCTCCAGGCACTGCAGGCCAAAGACATCTTCCACAAGCCACAAGCAGTCAGTGCATATGTGGGCCTGATTCAGCATCCCTGTAAGATAAGAAAAGTGCTGCTATACTTTATGCATAATGGCCGACACAAAGATTAAGTAGCAGCTGGTGTTCCGAAGACCATGTCTACGTTAGCACCCAGGAGCCCTTCCCTCCTTGATCCCCAACATTGTGGTAGCCCAGCTCTTTGGTGTCTTGGGACCAATCTCTGTCACGTCAGAAGCGCCAAAGACAAATCATTTTCAATCCCTTCCAATAACATTATTCATCATTCCCATCTACAAAGACTTGTACCTAACAGGCCATGTGCATCTGCATGGATTTCAGGCATGTCACCTGAAAAATATACCATCCCCTGCAAGTAGAAAGGTAGGATTTAACCTTAAATGAGCAGAACACTCACTCAAGTATAAGCACCACAACCCAGAGGCACCTCTCATGAAAGGGAACCCCTTTCGTCCCAAGAGACAACTGTGCACCAAGATGTGCCATAGCCAGGTGTGCTTTTGCTAGCAAGCCGGCGCCCTGCATGCAAGAGGACGGCTTTGCCAGCTCTTACTGCATTAACTCTGATATTGTGAGACCTGGTGGTTTTCCTATCATCCCGCTACTGATACCCTGTAGCTGCTTTTGTTTTAAAAGATAGGAAGAGAGCTTTTAGCATTCTCAGGGTTGCAGTAAAAGCCTGACCCAGGCACTTAGACTATGCTGGGGGAAATGAAAAAAAAAAGGTATAAATTGATACCTACCTTCTAATCCTTTCTAAGCTAAATTCACAGTTTAAGGGAGAGCTAAACACTTTAAAAGAGTAAAGTCTGCAGTGTTAAATCTACAGTCTTCTACAGCAAAAAAACAGTCACCTAATCTACCTCATTTCATGAAAGAGCCCATTAAGGATACTTCCTTCCTCTCCTCTTCCCTGAAGTGCTCACGTGCTAAATGATACACAGGAGAAACTACAGGAAAAAAGGTCAGACAGTATTAACAACAGGGGAGACATCTGTCTCAATTTTCCCTTCCTGAGAATTTTAAAATTCCCATAACTTCATTGCTACAGAGGACCAGCTAGCACAAACCAGCACAGCACCATCGATTTCAGCAAAACTTTGGTTCATTTGCGAACCAAGGCTGGGGACGCTGGTATCAGCAGATGTTTTTCTGAATGATGCTGGTTTGGCAGAAGAGAAATAGCACTGTCATCATGAAACATACACTGAATTTCACCAGAATATGTAGGCCCTGGAGGAAGAGGTAGCGTGAGACTTGGCTTGCTGAGGTGAGGCAAGTAATTAATTTCATGGCCCCAGCACAAAGTTGCCAGCAGCGAGCTGGGGCATTGCAGATTTGTCCAGTGCTCTTAAAGCCAGTACACACATACAGAGCATGCACAGCAGCCATGTTGCTAATATGCCATTTTTATTTCAAAGGTGACAACCTTAAACCAGCCTAAACTATAACCCTAACTATATAGAATGCATTTTATTCTGCTACAAGTATGGCCCCCCAGCACCAACATACTTACATGCCCAGCCATTTCTCAGCATAAGTAATACCTCGATTGGGCTTCATTACTCCTCCTATGAACTTCACATCTGATAAGCATTAAAAACCAGTCAAAACCCAGAAAACCTGCTCCTGCAAGAACAGTCTTGCCCTCTGTAGCAATTCCTCGTGACTCTTGGCTCCCCTTCCCAACTACAAAGCTGGGGGAGGGGAAGAGGCAAGAGATGCCGAATTTTGCCCTCAGATGTGCATACCCTTAGATGTCAGTGTTAGCAGGATTTGCATATGAGGACAGAAGTCAGCCCAGTGTCTTTCTATTCACGGCATTCAAGGTGTCTGTTGAAACAGGCAGGCCTCTTGGTTCACCTGCTGCTCAGCTACAATAAGCCCAGTTGTGATTTTTTTTTTGTCTTGCTTATGGAAGGCTCAAGTAGAGCTGAACTACATTGAAACAGGCAGGCATACAATGGTGTAAATGAGATCAGAGTCTGGGCCTCTTATAAAGCGAATCCATCAACCCCTTTAAAAATAGAGAAATGTGGCGTAAGGAGCCATCCCCAGAAATGCTACTAGAAAAGAGGAGAAAGGGTTGGTCAGAGCTGTTGGATTTCACTCTGTCTTGATTGAATTTTTCCCAAAACCTCTTCATCTGCTACAGTTTTTCACAGAATTGCAAGGCCAACTTCTGCTCTCCAACACAACAGTGAGTCCAAAGTTACATTACTTATTTCAGGGCAGTTACTCCAGACTTAAACTTAGTACAGAATTTAGCCCTGTTTAACGCATCACCACCTCCGCAGCTTGCCAGCTGTCACCCAGCATAGCACATTTGTTTAATCTACAACTGCTGTTGTCTCAACATTCCTTCACTAAAAATCATCTCTTGCTGAAGTCTCGTTATAGCAGTGCAGGCATCTCCAGCCCTTGGTGGCCAGGAGACACACATCATCAGAAGTGGCCTGGTGATTTTTAGTACAAGGAATGGGTGTATTTGTGTGAAACAGGGAAGATAAATGAGACAGCAAGGCCTCTTGAAGAGTCACCACCTTCTCCGCCCAGTCACAGAGAAGTCTTAAATAGGCAATGCAGATAAAAAATGGGATTCAGGGAGGCCTGGTTGTGGTCGGCACTGTCGTTGCCCAGAGTCTGTGCAGGCACCGATGGCTGTTCAGGCTCCTGCATCTGCATTGACAGTCTTGAGTTCACCACCTACTCATGGGAAGAAGGTAAGGTCCTCCAAAGAGCAATGACGAACAACTCAGTTAAGCTGTTATCATTCTTTGATTTACCAGGTGGGGCTTCAACCTTAGGCACCTCCTTGAGGTGTCAGAATGGAAGGAGGCGTGAAAAACCCCAGTGTGGAAATCCCACTGCCTGGTGCCTCTCCCTTCTCCCTCCAGAGCAGAAAAACCATGCGGAGAGGCTGATGATGGACATCTGCTGCTTCCTCCCGGCACGGAGAGCCCGAGGCCGCAGGAGGGCAGCATTGAATTTCTTTCCGAGGCGCCGCGTCTGGGATCCCGGGTAAGTCCATTCTTCGGGGAGGGAGCTTTTTAAAGAGTAATCAGGCAAAACTGTTATGGGGTTTTGTCTTGATTAAAGTGTGAAAAGTTACAATGGAGCGTCACTAAGAAAGTGTAAGTAAGTGCAGCCTTGGCAGATTTCTGGTGCACGAAGGCAGCATCTCTTTTCTGGTTTATAAACCATTCGAGTCAAATTCACGACGGTGGAGCCTTCTTGGCAAGGAGGCTGGGACAAAGAACAGGTCCCTTTTTGAACATCACTGTCCCAAAAGCATGCTGACTGTAGACAATAAATAATAGCCACCTATGGCCACTCTTTTCTGTGTCTCTTTGGAGTACATTTCTCTCTCGTACAGTTTTACACATACGAGAATTTGCTCTGCCACGACCATGAAAAACTGTTGGGGAGATAGGGGAGAGGTGGAAGTCCCTGTAATGTGCATCCTTCTCTGTCCTTCCCCAAGGCAAGCTACGAGCTGCCAGGGCATTGCTAGAGCCGTCCCTAAAAGCCGCACGCTTCTGTGAGCTCTCCCAGCAGCCTCCAGAAAGTGACTCAAGGAGTAAAACCTGAACCTGCCCCAGGAAGGATTAACGACCTGGGTGCTGAGCTCCGGAGAAGAATTTACATCCTGACATAAGTGCCTCCCCACCAAATCCATCTCAGGTGCTCCGCAAGCAAAAGTGGTCATCCCGGTTATCACCACCTCCCAAAGCCTCGCTGCCCCCCAGCTCGGCACAGAGTCGGAGCCGGTGTCCCCACGGTCACCTCCAGCTTCCTGCAGCAGCAGGATCCTCATTCTCCCTTTGGCACTGGGATTTGGTATGCAGCTACTGCTTCATCCAGGGAAGACAAAGGGCCTGAGTCCAGCAGCGCCGCTGTCGACACTTCAAAGGGGTGACTCCATTTAGGCTCTTCCCAGCGAGATAGGATTCAAGCTAAGCGCTGGAGTGCTTCACAAATAACCTCAGAGTTTATTGCACAGTGGGGGGAAAGAAATTACCATATCTGTTCAAGTAAGAAAACCTGGTGTCCCCAGTCAGTGACAGATGATGGCTATTTTTATAATAGACACACATAATAGCCTCACACTCATTTTTAAGAGCAAATTCAGAAGTGAGGGGAAACAACAGGAATATGTGGCAAAACCTGGCGTCCATTCTCAGGGTTTGTCCATCGTTTGTTATATGTTTGTTTGAATCAGTTCCCTGGTGGTTGTTTTTTTCACAATCGTAAAGCTAAGCCAGAAAAGAAGTTGGCTTTCTAATGACATGTTATGCTCCAACCACAAGGCTTCCTATCTCATATTCCCCCAGAAATATGTTCACAACTGAAGCAACATTCAATCCACCAACCAAGTGTTCTGCGGACGTCAAAAGTGACTTGAGTTTCTGAACTTTGTGCACAGCTTTCTGACACAGAAGTGACTTGTTTTGCTTGTTGAGATTTATAACAATATGGCATTTATACATAGTTCATAAAAGACTGATGGATAAGCATGATATGCCTATCAGCAGCATTTACCATGGATGCTGTGAGTACATCAGTCAAGGGTGTTTTATCAGTTGTTGTAAGCAACCCTTTGACCTTTTGGGCTCTGTAAGAATTGAGTCATCAGTTATGAACCCTGTAATGAGTTATTTATATAAGTAACTTTAAGATAAAGCCTGACCTTGCTTCCTTTGCATAACCCAAGCAGCCAATTCCAGAGTAGGAAATTATTTCCCTACTGAAGTCAGTGGGAGTCTTTTTATTGATTTTAATGAGACTGCCATTAGGCTAAAAGCAAGCATGCTTATAGCACTTCTTAGGTGTATTTTCCTCACTAAAGTAATTTGATTCCATCTTTTGGAGGGAACAGATGGACCTGATTTTCCAGCCATCACCATCAGCCAGGCTTGACCAGAGAGGTGTGAACAAGGATAATTAGAGCATACAGAACCCCTAAGCCCTATGCTAGATTTGCTGAAACAAACTCCATCTTAGCACAGGCAAGTGTCTACATGTTTAAAGAGGCAGCATGAGAAAGGAAGTACCTAAGATGAGAAGGTCATTGGGACCTCATGTGGGCTCAAGCTGTGCAGGGAACTCCCCAGCCCTCCTTCACCAAAGCAGAGACAAATCACTGACTATAACAAGGCAAGGATTTTACAAAAAATATCTGAAAATAACAAATGCATTAAATGTGAACATGTAAAAATGCTTATGGGAGCGTTTATATGAGGAATCTTTCCAGTTTAGATTTCCTTCCTGGGAAAACTCAAGAAGTCCATGTTAGTGATAATTCAAAAAAGTAAAGTGTCCTATTTCTTTATTTGCCTAGGCCAAGTGAGGGGTATGCTTTCTATGATGACCAGGTTGATAAGGGCTCAATTCAGAGCTCTACCAACATCTAGCATTTCAATTCCTTTTGCTTGTGTTTCCCCACGCATCAGATAGAGCTCATCAGAATTTGGCCCAGATTTTGGAAATATATTTAAGCATTGCTCTCTCCAGCATAGCAAGCCTATGTTGGAAGCAAAGCTACCATCCCATTTTCAGGAGACACTTCAGCACTGAAGGGACTAATTACCTTTATCGCCTGCCTGTAAGGCTTGGTCTCCTGAATGCCTACTTCATTTTTGACTCACTGGGTAAAATTTTATGTAAAAGTCTTAGCTGGGTGAAAGATGCTGAGGACTAAGGGCTACTGTTTAGCAGGATGTAGCAGGATACTTTTGTGGCTACAGTAGGTCTGTGTGTTGTAAGAGACAGCTCCGTAGTAAGATTATTTCTTTAAATACCTGTCCTCCTCGGGCACCTGCCCACGGCGCTGAACTGGGCAGACCCCTGTGCTGCTGTGCCAATCTGTAGCACACACTCAGGGTTGGATACAACCCCGATCTGACTGAGGGGATGTGCAGCCAGGGCATGTAACAAACACAGCAGCTAAAGACCACCTCCTCCTCACCCTCTATATCCCTGTAAAATTAGACCTGCTCTCAGGAGGGGTATTATGTTTTACAGTGTTGATATATAGCCAGTTCACATTTCTGCAGCCCAGCAGAATGATGCTGCTAAAAAGCCAGGTTAACACTGTGGGAAACCAATCCTGCCTATTGATAAGCATGTTAAACTTATAATGGGGATAGCTCTTCTAAGGAGAGCAGTGGAAGCCTGCAGTAATCCAGTCTTCCTACCTGAAGGTAGGCAGATCAAAGCAATTCATAGATTTGGGGCTTGGTGGGGGTTGCTTTGATTTGGTTTGGTTTAAGGCAAGCTCACATCATCAGTTCTGGTCTACACAAGGCCCCCCCCCCCAAACTAAGCTGTGGTTCTCTGACTCCCTATATCTAGAACAGATCACTTCTGTCACCTCTCTCCCACTAACCCACAGAAAAAAATAATGCTCTGCAGCAGGAAAGTAAAAGCTCTTCTTTTGCTCTGCTAAGTGGAAGGTAGGTACTTGACCAATCCAAAAAAGATCTCCCGTTCAGTCATGTCCAATGAGGAGTGTCTATCAGATTAAAAGAATGAATTGTGACTCCATTTTCCTTTGCACTGGATCATCCATGCTTCCTGTGCTTGCCATAGCATCTTTTACAGCGCTCCCCGCTGTTTAGGATTCCCTGACTGGCATTGCCAGAAATCCTTTCTGTCCTGATCCTGCTGACCTGACTTTGACATCACTGCGTGATTGGAAACTGTCTCTGAGCAAGAGGCACAGGATCAGCGTCTCCAGGGAAATGAGTTCCTCTTTAAAGCAGGTATAGATCTTACCGCTGCTTCTGAATGAAAGCTTCAGCATCAGTCCTCCCCCCGATTCAAATATATGCATTAATTTAAGAATGTAGGAGATGTGGCAGCCACAGACACTGAAATCTGACTCATCCCAGCCACACTATGTGCATGTAGGTCACATGAAATGTCATCTATTATAATGCATAATGCAGTACATTAACTTCAAGGGCCGGTGAATGCTGCTTTGCATGCAATGTTTGGGGAGGAGACAAAGAAAACTAGTTCATATTAAGCTTTGATTAAACAGAAACCTAGACATTTCCCTACTTTTCTGAACACATATAAGAGTGAGTCATATTTCCTCCAAGCAACTTATTATTTCCCACACCAAGCAGATATAAGATGTCCCCAGAGTTTGTTATCCCAAAATTTCACTTTCTCTTCATGGCTCTGTGACCCCTGTAAGGTCTGAGCAAAGCTATGGCTTTAGCTCAGCTGTGGGACATTTCTCACTACTCTCTGAACCACAGTTGGGATTTAAACAGGTGAAAACAACAAACAAAACAAAAAATACCCCAATCCTTGAGGGACTATGCTTTAGGGGCACAATTCACACCAGACCTAAAAGTCCTGAGGGATCATGCCTGAGGTATACCAAATCACCAGTCCATCCCTCAAACAAAACCAGGCTGAAATGAAGTATTCTTAGAGAACATGGAGTCATTCATACACTGGTCTGAGTTCTCAAAGCTCTGAGCCAAGTCCAGCCCTAGGACAACCAGTGGAGACATGTTTAACTGGTAACAGGTTGGGCATTGCCACATGGCTTCAGCAGAGTCACTTTGAATTTAATCCAGTGCTCCTGAGCAGAATTTGGCCCAGAGAGGTTAAATGCTGTATGCCAAACTGCACGTCTCAGGCATCAACCGAGGCAGGAATTTAAGACTGACTTTTTCTTGTGCAACTCCAGTGTGCCTTCAGCCCCCCAGGGCTACTGACCCTTGTGTACCAAGCTCCAGAGCTTGGTCCCACTGAATGAAATGGAAAGGCTCAGGATGGAGCAGAGTTTGGCCCCATGCAGAAATCATAACTGCTTTCCCAAAGCCTGACCCTACAAACACAGACTCCGTACACACCACGTGGAGTACCTCAGGCCTAATAGTCCCAATACGCAGAGGGCACAACGTGCCATATATTTTGATTTGCACCTATTACCTCATATCTCTTTGTATGATTTATTTTTCTGTCCTGTCCCCCCCGCTCCACAAAGCAAACTTTCTAGCACTGAGTGCACAGAATGCCCTTTTGTCCCCAGTCAGGTGTCAGCTAGGGGACCTGACATCTCTGTCCAGGTTTGTCACTGGATTCATTGACAGGAATAAAAGCTTCTTTAATACCAGGAATGTGACAGGTGTCAAAAAATGAATCTGAGATTTACTTCCAGTTTTGCTCAAATAAATGCACAATTCAAAACAGATCAACATTGAGCAAAAATTATTTTGCCCTGCAAAAGCAGTTCTAAAATAATCAACAGCAACTGTGGCTCTGGCAACAATTGACTTCAAATTTGGGATAACCTGGGTTGTTCAGGACAAACTTAAGAAAATGCTTAGATCTTGTCAGAGAAACAAGTTTCCAAATAATATGAACAACCTGATGTTTCAGGCTCTCTGGATATGCCAAATGAGGTGTACATCTTCACCCCCCTTCCAGTTTATCAATTCCCAAATGATGTGCCTGGATTTTATAAAGGTTGATTAATTTAGCAGCTACTGGAATAGATAATGTGAACTAAGCTCATGAGAAACTAATATCGCTACATATTTCAAGCCTTGATCCTGATGTCTATGTGGCGAAAAAGAGAAAGTGAATCCCCCAAACAACTGTCAGGTTTTTATGCCTTCTTCCAAAACATTGTGCATTTACCACTGCCAAAGACTGCATCCCTCAACTAGAGAAATGATTGTGTGAGTCAGTCCAGTGGTTTCCATGTCCCTGTGCAATACTCCATCAACACAGGTGTCAGGTACCCTTCCTTCACCCACCTTCACTGTCAGTGAAAGCAGGTTTGAAAGAAGGTGAAAAAACAAAATTATCTTTCTCTAACACTAACAATCACAGGGGGGAAAACAGTAAAAAAAGAAACTTGTTGGGAAAAATCCACAGTTTGAAATACAGAGTGTGAAATATCTGGAAATGAAGTTGGTGTATGGTCAAGCTGCCGTTACCATTGCCATTCTCTGACTGGGCAAGGATATACAGTAGATGTATTTGGAAAGTCACACTCCCACCCCAAACTTTATACAATTATTGGCTTGGTTATAAAGATACCTTTCAGTGAACCCCAGCTCAATACTTACTTTGAGAGTTCTCCCAACCTCCAGCTGCCCTGAGCTCAGATGATTTTCTGAAAGTGAAGTGGCTTATTGGTTTAGGACAGTTTAGATCTATTTAGCACTTTTCCAAACATTTGTTCAATCTCCCCCCAAATTCACATGAAATTCTGCACCCAGACATTCTTTGGCAAGAAACCCCATAAAGCTACACTCACACTTTGAGGAAACCCTCCTTTCTGGGTGTTCGGAACCAGGTTCCTTCATCTGATGCTCCCTTCCAAGTTCTTCTGTTGGAAGCTGAACAGACAGTCCCTATTCACACTCTCCGTGTCATTCACTTTATCATATCTGTCCACACCTTACCCATTTCTAACTGGGACTGTCTATTCAAACCATGCTTTATAGAGAAGCTATTCCATATTTCTGACTTAATTCCCAGGATACCTGCTCCACTGCATGTAATGTAGCTCAAGAATATAAATTCTAGGAAATGAAACTATACTGCAGTAATTCCTCAGAAAAAAAAGCCTGTTTATTTCAACGTTCTTCCTTGAAAGTAGCTTTCGATAAGGAACTGTACTTTTCCTCCACTGCCCTAAAGATATTGGGTAAAAAATTACAAAAATATGCTTGGGGTTCTCCCCTGAAAAATGAGGGAAAACAAAGGAAAATACCCAGCCTTTGAGTCAGCCTTTGTTGGTTCAGCTGAACCATGCACCTAATGAGAAATCCTGAAATAGCAGAAATACACATGCCAAACAATTTTCTTGGTTAGTTCACAGGCAGAAAGTTTGTCAGGACTAAAACAATACGTTCCTTCCTTAAACTTAGAGTGGAATATAATTTATGGAGCCATTGTACTTCTGCGGGACAAACGTTTGTGAGCGACCGCTCGTTGAGATTTGGGGAGGGTTGTTATTACTCTGCCTTGCTTAATAAAGCGTATGTGGCAGAGAACAGAAGGGAATGGTGTTGGTGCCATCCCCCATTAATTAAAAAAAAAAAAGGTGCCCAATGCAAAATGGGGGGACCAGACAGTCTTGATTTCTTTTTTTTTTTCTTAACGAGTTTTAGTATCTACAGGGGAATTTAAAAAAAAAAAAAAAACACAACACCAAAACACACATTCCCAGAGGAAGCTAATTAAATATTCTCTCCGCCTCCCTCTCCTTATTCATTCGCTCCGTCTCTTTCAATTGCCAGGGTCCCATGGCGACCATCGTGGAAGAAAAAGCATCCTCTTGAGCAGCCGCACCTCGCCATAGCAACCGGGACGTCAGCGCCGGCAGCCGAGCCCCGCAGCAGGCCGGGGGGGGGGGCACTGCCCCCGGGGCTGCCCTCCCCTCCCCTGCCTTCCCCCGGGAGCGGGGGGGCCCCCCGCCGAAAAGCCCGGGGTTAAAGGGGGGGTGTCGGGGTGTCGGCCCCGTGTCCGCCCCGTCGGGGCTCCGGGGCGCGGCGGGCGGCGCGGCGCTGTCCGTGGTGCTGAGGGACCCCGAGGCGCCCGGCCCCGACCCGGGGGTTGGGGACACACACACACGGGCATCCCGAGCCGGGTTGGGGGGGAGAGGAGGGAGAGGCTGGGTCCTGGGAAGGGACTGCCACATGATCCGCATCCCACATGACACAGAAAGAAACTGGTGGCAGCAGCCAGCCCTGCGAAACGTCATTTTCTTTTTTTTTTCCTCCGTCAAAGAAGAGGGGGAGAATACCCCATCCCTCCCCCTCAACCAGATTTACAAATATCCGGGCAGAGCCAGATACAGATGTGAATATACTCCGTGGTTTCCAGCATGATTGGCACCTTCCCAGAGGTGCCTTCGCTTGGGATAACAAACGGAGAAAGGACCAGACCGGCGCCCCTGGGATTATGCTTTGGAGCAGGTACGTGGATGGATAGGTGCTGTGCTGAACGGTGCTGTGGCTAAAGGGATAGTTCTCTTTGCAGAGACAAGCGAGATGATCTTTTCCAGTAATTTATCTTACGTGTATTTACTTATGTGCATTTTAAATTCTTGGGTTTTAGCAAGGAGGACTCATTCCTCAGGAGCAAATGCTCTGCGGAGCTTGAATTTTAAGCTGATTCTGCTGAAAGCACAGAGGTGTGTAGAATTACTGCAGAATAATTATCTATATTTTCTGCACAAATCCACGTTCTGTATATCTATATTCATCATTTTTAAATTATGCCACTTATTTGTCTTAAAACAATCCCCTGACGCGATCAGGTTGATGAAAGCAGAAAATTACTTTTGCTGAGATGGAGCAGACCAATCAGCCCATCTGTTTTTATCTATCTCTAGATCCATTCAAACAGCTTCTTCCTTCCTCGTGTTATTGCACTGAAACAGTTGGGTTTGTATTTTTCAGTCATTAATTTGAAATCGTCCTTTCTGAAAGCGTTGTCTCCCTTCTTCTGTGTGGGTGCCTGGATACAGCTACTTAGGGAAACACCACAGACATAGTAATCTTTGCTTATCTGTAGCCAGCAGAGGCAAGAAGGCTATTCTGGTTTTGCTAATTCAGGCACATACTCTCTAGGAACGCATAGCAATATTTTTCATTTATCCAGCTGGCTTCCAGCATGTCAAACAGTATGTTGGCTCCACAGAGTAATGGAGAAGTAAAACTGCCTTCTGCTTTCAAAAGGCCATTTGTGTGTATGAGGCAGGATTCATAGCCAATTCTTTCTGGCAAAGATTTTCAAATGTCATTCTTGAAGATTTGTTGTTAAAGCTGCTGCTAATCACTTAAACAAGTGGCTTGTTTGCAGAAAAATTGGGTGCCAACCCAGAAGCATCCCTAAAAGCTAATCTTTTGGGGGGTGTCTAAATATGGATTTTTGGAAGCTTGATTTACGAGTTTATTTTAAACGTCCTGGTCTCAGATGTGTCAGTAAGGGGAGGAATTTCTATACCTTAGACACGTTTGGGGAGTTCTGCTCCTCAGCCTGAAGTGAGAGCCTGCAGACTCTTACTCCCCCGCAGTTCTCCTGTGAAGCCTCTGTTGGCAAAGCTGTGCAGTGCAATTCCCCCATCTGGGTCACACCGTATGATCTCCATCTGCATTTTCCTTTGCAGCCCCACCAGGCATCCTCCCTCAGGTGTTTAACAGTTTGGAGAGCAATTTCAATCAGACAATGTAGAATAACCCCCTAAATCCTCAACTAGAGTCTTCTCCCCCTCCCCACCATAAACACAGTTCTCCCAGCACCAAAACACGATGCAGCACTTTTGTTTTGGGGATTTCTCCATTCCAGCAGCTTCCATCACTCCCTAGACTCTCCCTCTGACAGGCAGCCAACACAGTTCTTGCAACTGGCACCCTGCCCAAGAAGACATCTCCAGTTCGGGGGTTATCAGCAGGCCAGCACCTTGCTGCAGTGGCTTCTCCTAGCCTGATTTTGTCCCCCCTGAGCCTAGCTCAGCTGAGACATCCCTTCCAACAATCATCTCTGCATCAGGCATTCCAACCTAACTGTGGGCTTTGCATGGCCTTCAGCCCTCCCGGCTTCTCCAGCAAAGTTAGTATAGGAAGCCTATGAAATGCTCTCAATAATGGCCATATCCTCTGATGGACGCCCATGGGAACATTCTCCTACTGCTCATTCAGGTCTTCTCCTCCTATTCCTATCAGATAAGTCCTCCTGGAAGCATCTTAAGATCTCTGGCAACTCTATCCTTAGCATGATTATTAGCCACCAGTGGTACCCCACTCTCTGTCACTGTATCTGGCACAGGTGACCAGTGTCATGTGAGCGCTAGATCCACGTTACTGAGAAGGGTCAAGAGCCATATTACAGGCATTCTCACATCCCAGCGCAAATGTTTGTACCAGTGTAAAAAATCTTGTTACCATATTAACTTCTCATGTGCTGAGAAAGCAGCTTTCACAAGATTTAATATCAAGAATTCATTTCTATATGACCTTTTCATATGGAAGCAATAAAAAAAAAAACCCTAAGGTTCTCCTAGGAGGAGAACTTGTGCTCACTGCTAGTGAGAGGGTGAGCTAAGCTGCTGGAGTCCTCACTGAAGCTGCTGGCATGTTCTCCCTGTGGGGGAGACCACACTCGGTGGGGAGAGGGTGAGAATTTCCAAGAGATGGGCAGAGAAATCAGCCAAGCGTGAGATTCACCACAGCTTATCTGTCAACACCCACCGTTGCAAACCAGCCCTGGTAAGCACTGCGTTCCTCACATCAAGCAGAGGAGCGTGCTGTGTTGTGGGCAGGGCCTGGTGTTGCCAAAAAATAATGTAAGTTTGTGGGAGAGAGCATCTATTTTTTTACCTCTGAATCAGGAAAGGGTCCAGCCTTGCCATGTCCAAGGACAGACTCAATTCCCATTAAGGAAGGCAAGCAGCCTGCCAAGGTATATTTCAAACTTCTCCACACTCTTCTTGGACAACTCCAGTAGGTGGAACCTATTTTGACAGCAGAGTTAGAAATGAGGTCAGTCCCTCTTCTCCTTGCTCCCACTTTTTCATGCCCCCACAGTCACACTAGGCACAGATCTGGGTTCTGCCATCATTTTTAGAACAGTGCTAATCTGGGGTTTTGCCTACTAGTCACAGCAATGGGAGGATAGAATAAAGCTCTGAGACACTTAAAACTTGGTGGGTCTTTCTTTTGGGGAAGAAGAGTTACATCTAGTACAAGAGACTCATAACCACTCATAATCACTGTGTACCCATTTGTAAATAGTGTGTTGCACTAGTTATGCTCATGAGGTAGTAGCCAGAGCACCGTGCTGTGTGAGTCTCCTATGATTAGCCAGACCAGGCTGTAGGCAAGAGCAGAGGAGAGAGATGGAAGAAATAGGCAGTCCGAAGGTCATGGCAAACCCAGCAATTCATTAGGCACAGCCCAGGTCTGTGGAAGGAAGGTTGTGTCCTCCCCGGGCCTTACAGATGACCCTACCCTACAGCTACTGGGGATGAACTTCTCACTGCAAATGACCCTGCCTCTCTCCAGAAAGGTTATCCTTTCTACTGATCTGAGGGTTGCAAACTCCACGTGTGCTTCAGCATAGCCCTGGCTGAAGAGAATTACATCTGTTCCCTCACTCTGCAGAAGCTGATGAGGTGAGGGTGTCTATCTGGGTAGTGGTGAGCACAAATCTGGGTCATATTTTACCACTTTCTGTCCCTGAACAAGAGCATGATGTTGGGTATAAGTGGAATCTGCAGTTACTTTAAGGGCTCCTTCCCACCAACAACAGAGGATAAACACACTTTTAGGGCTTAGGTGCATGAATAAATTACTGGGTCTTAGCAACTCACTTCAGGTTAATAGACCTATGGTGACTGCCTGCACGTCAGTCTTAACCCGCAGTAAATACATGAGAAAAATTCATTGACTTCACATGCAGGAAAAATCCATTGCTCCCAGAATGTTTAACATAACAATGAGCTTCAAGAGATGGCACCATCTCCTAAGGACACTCGGCCAATATGCAGTAATTTGTGACTTATATATGGTTTTGAACCCTGAATGTTCACCAAAACTATGCCACATGGATTTGCCCCGGGCCAGGCCTCAGACCCAGTGCTACAGGTCTGCACTCAGAGTAGTTACTCCAGACATGAGCTGATAGACCCAGAAGCAATACATGGACCCAGTTCTTGGTCTAGTTAGTTACTGCATGGCTCACCACTTACTAAGCTCAGTTAAAAGGATAAAGCTGAAAAAGGATTCTTCCTCAGGCAACCAGCACAAGGAATATAAATTGGCCCCAATCCCAGCAAGTGTTGCAGTATTATATCTTTGTTCTCAGCTTTAATACCTTGTTAAAATAGTCAGGAAAGAACAGGAAGAATCAATGAAGGTTGATGGCAAAGAGACTGCCTAGTTGCCCTTAGTTTCCTCAAGCATACAGCAGAAAAATCTTGTTTAGATTCATGCTCATGCAGTAGCTGAGTATAACATATATTCTTTAGACGTGCTGGAAATTAAGAACATTTCCTTCCTTTATTTGATTCTAACCATATTTCCTGCTCCCATGACCACCCTGCAATACGGGCTAGGCTCTCAGATACTGATATAAGATGCAATAAAATATATCAACTTACATCATCAGTTCAGTTCAGAAGCTTTTACCATAAGTTGAGCTGAGACCACATCAGTACTGAAAGCTTCACATCCACAAAACAGCCTATCTACACTGTCATATGTCATACCATCTTTAGATGCAGAAGAGGAATCTCCACCAGCTGGGTAGAGCCAGGGAGCAGGCAGCAGCGTATCAGATACAGGTATGGATCTTGAAAGTTTTATTACATTCAAAACATTTTATTCTCCTGATAAAAAAGGGGCAGATGTTTTCTATCACCATGCACTGGAATGCAGAGAGTGAGGAAGAACACACTTCACATCAAGAGATTTTCAAGCTTTGCTCAGAAGAGCTGCCCAGAGAATAGAAAAGCCTTCGTAAGAGGAACAGAGCGAATAGCTGAGCATTTTTATGAGCACTAGACCAGAGAAAAGAACTGGCAGAGAATCTGTGCACTTACAAAAGCATGTGTATCCGCATTCCTCCACTGGAAGCAGAAGTACTAAATGGCCTCAATATGCACACAGACATCTCTGCATAGCAAGAAATGGAGAGAGGTTAACACATTCTGTGCTCTTCTATAAAAGGATTATTACATTGAGACAATGCACACACAGGGCAGTTAATTTGAATTTAGGCAGGGATGAATGTCTCCTTCTAGCATCTTACACGCAGACAAAAGCCCCCCCCCCCCCCCCCCCGATTCAATTTACTCCCACTTCTAATGTTGATTAAACTCAGTAGGATGAAGCATTCCTCTTCCAGTCTGGCAGCTATTCCCAAGATATTCTTCAGAGAGGGATATTTATGGAGTAAATGGCCAGCTTAATGCTTTTGAAATAATTTGCTGGGACAAAGCTTGCCTACTGTTTTGCAGTTATGATGCAGAGAGGTAAAGTATGTTGAATAAAAAAAGCCCCTCTGATAGTGTCAGATTAAGTAATGCACAATGATCTGTTTCTTTAGCTACCTTTTTAATCCTAAAAAACAGTGGTTGGGAAAAAAATGTTTATTCTTTTGATTAAACATTTAAAAAGCCATTTATTGCATTCCTTTGCGAATCTTGTTAGGTTTTACTCTTCCAAATTGCAATGGACACTACATTTCTAGACAGGACAGTAAACAGGCAAACACATAGTAGCTATGCCATATGGTCTTTATGCAACAGCGAAGTAGACGTGGCAGTGATTTTATGAAGTTCTTGTGGCTCAAATACTTCATCTCCAAGTAACAGATCTGTTCTGGAGACTTAGCAAGAATATGTTTCCTTTGCTATCAACCCAAAGGAATAACCCTGAAAATGGAGTGTTTGGGCCTTCAAACTGCAAATTAAGGTCCATAAAACAGGAACTGTGGCACCAGGAAATCCCTGTTTGATGATTATGAGTCATTTCACATGCCCTTTTTTCCCCAAGAAAATGCAAAAATTTAGGGTTTTAAAGAGAAATACAGGAAGTCCTTATACCAGGTTTAAAAGCATTCCTGCTCTAAAATATTCAAAAGAAAAAGTGAGATTTTTGGCACTGCTGCATCCATGCAGACCCATAGTTACTAGAAAGTAGCCTTTCACTCAGCTCAATGTTAAATATGTTTAAAGGGAAAATCAAACAAAAGCATTTTTGTTAAATAAAAATGTAATTAGGCCTCATATATTTGCTATACATAATTTTTACTTTTTGTGTTTCTAATATCTGATTATTGACCTGCAAGGCAGAGGGAGACTAAAGAGCTCACCACTGGATCTGATATTTGCAAGTTGAACAGTTCACTAACACTTAAACCATATTTCAGTAAACAATGCAGCAAACGGGGACATGGGAATTGGAGATACATAATGTAGCAAGATACAGAATCTCTAGTTATTTTTTTCTCTAGTGGTGCATATGCTGAGCTTTTCTTGCTCCTACTGCCATTAGGAGAATTACTCATAATGCAGAAGTTGAAGTCTCCACTATAAAAAACAGACTTGCCCACAGAAGAAAAAGATACGCTGGGCCATAGACACAAAGGTTCTTAGAGCTAAATCAAGGCATGATTCTGATCTCAGTGCCACCTAGGAAAAATAGGGTTGGATAGGGATCCTTCAATATAAAAGAAAATCAGCTTCTGGTCCATTAGAAGCAAAAATCATCTATGACTAGGAATGCAGGCATCTCAGAGCACATTGATTAATCAGATAGCATTTACTTTTAAAAAAAAATTAAAACAAGTAATTGCTGTTCAACCGGAAAAATCTTATGCTCAGGGTAGTTAAGTCCCTATTGTTGCACTTAAATTTTCACCTGGACCTTGTGGGCAGTGTGCTGAATGACTTTGGATTTTTCCAAGGAAGAAAGCATCACAAAATGTAGTATTACTTGCACCTGTGTTCGGTGCTTCTTCTGTTTTCCTTACAGTGAGGAAACCACCACCACCAGCGACCCGTAATCAAATACTCTGGCTGTCACCACAAGCATATGGTCTCCGGTGAAGGGTGGCACATGGGAAGGCTTCTCCCGTTCAGGTATTGCTCCCTCTGTTAGCAAAGCTCCGACAGAAGACAGCTGGCTCCATCTCTTGCCATTCTCCCTCCTCTGCAGGCACCCACCGGTTACCTCTCCACACACGCCTCTGAGCGTGTTACGCGCTGCTCCCTCCTGGGAATGCCTGTCTTCTCAAAGGCGTGTTTGCAGGTAACCCAAGTTCTCCCGTAAACAGCCGTTGGGCTGACTTTTAGGCAAAATGCAACAGAAAAAAAGTACCGTTTGAGTGCTACAAGCCTGTAACTATTTTGGGATTCAGCCACCTGCATAATTAAATGTCTCAGGTCTGAACAGACACGGACAGCAGATTTGGCTCACCAGGAGAAATATCATGAGAATAGTGTTAGCGAGTCTGCATATTTTAACAGTTTAGGAAGGGCATTTCATTCTTGTACCTGACTTCCACTGCTCTTCAATATTGGTCAAGAAATTTCATCTGGTTATTCTTCTACAAAGCTTCATTTGCACAGCTGGCTATTTTTAAATAGCACATACTTCTGCATGGCAAGAAGGGAAATTAAGGAAGAAAATTAGCCCATAATGTTCTTTTCTAACTGGTTAATATGCCCCACATGTATTATTCTATTACAGATAATTCTAACATGTAATTTAGCGGGTTGTACTGTCAATGCATCCTGCCACTCTGCCAGAGACAGCAGCCCAAATACCCTGCAGACAGATGATGACGGCAGGGGAGCAGATCCACCCGATGGAGGGTGAGGAAAGGCAAGCAGGCGCTGTGTGAGAAACCAGGAATCATCTGCCAGGCAAAGCTACTAAGGAAACTATGAGGGAAGGCAACGAAGGATGAGGGGAAAGCAAAGGCCAGGCTGGGCAGCACCCACAGCCCTCCAGCAGAAGACGGGACGAGGGGCAACGTATCCCCTGCAGATGGTGCCCCTTGCAGGCGGTGGGCAATTCAACCACCATGACACCCACTGCTGGGTCTCATTACTGATGCCCCCAAGTGTTATTTTGACAGGAGAGTGCCATGCAAAAGTCCTTGTTTAACACACCCCACCGAAACAAACCCAGTTGTTACTAGACTCAGACCGCTTCAGCTACGAGTCCAAATTAACCTGAGTCACGTTTTAGCTCTCAGACACCACCTGCATGGGGAAGCTGCTAAATAAGGCCATCTGCTTTGGGAGCAGCGTTGGTGACTCAGGCGTTGACCCACTTTCCGATGATGCAGAGTCAGCAGCCGGGCACGGCACGAGGTGGGGAGGAGAGGCGCAGCGGGGTCCTGCGGCAGCCCGGCAGAGGCTATGCAGAGCGGCTGCATCCATGCAGCTGTGCCACGCTGCTCTCAAGCACACTCTGCATTTTCGGGTGCCCCTAATCTATGCCTGTGCTGTGCAGCTGATTGTACATCAAGCCTATTCCTGTGAAACACGCACTGTTATATTAAGAGCAGCTAATGAATACAGAGTCTAAAATGCTAGAGGAAAAAAACCACATCAAGGAATTAATACATCTTTTCCTCTTCCACATCTGACTATTTTTTTGCATTGCGTTATTGAAGATGACATGCAAAACAGCGCAAGGAGCAAGATCCCAAATTCATCCAGTGGCTTTGCGCTTTCAGGCTTCAGTCTGAGTAGGCAGACAAGGAGAAAGTAATAGCTGATAGATGCAGGCCTACAGTAGGCAGAGCAAAAAACATCAGCAAAACACTGAAAAAAAACCTCAGTAAGCAAAGCTAGGAATTTGGATCACTTGGAAAGCTGAGGAGGATTGTCATGGTTTTTTGAATGAGTCCATTTGGCTTCTGGAATTAATTTTTGATTTTCCGGTCATTAATTGAATCCTGATTTATCTTACACAGTATCAAGAATCTGGAGTTCAGCATTCACACAATATACCCACAGAAAGAGACTTTCTAGTTCTAATGACTAAGAGCCTTTGCACTCCTCCTTAAAAAATGAGCTCATACCTATCACATACCATGGTGTGTACCATAACTGCCACAAAGGACCAGCCACAATTTGATCCCAAAAGCTGTATTTCAGTGCTTGCATAGAAATACAGAGGTCACTCAAGCGTCCAGGCAGGTAAAAAAACCACCATCTAAAAAGTGGAAAATATGACTTCCCATTCCACCTCTCAGTATAAGGAACACCTCCCTTGTCTCGCTCCTTGACGCATTTATGTCCAGTCAAGGGAGCAGGGACACTGATGGTCTGGGGTTTTGCCACCCCCACGGACACTGGGAAGTACAGCTCGGTTTGGGGCTCGGTGGGGCGTATTCCGCTCACTCGCTTTGCAGGTCACCAGCATTGGTGAAACTGCACCCCAGTCTCTAGCTGTGAAAGGGGCATTTCTCTTTCAGAGGACAGAAGCGCCTGTCCTGAAATACTCAGGCCAGTAACAAAAATCCCCAGGAACCTTAGCGGCCTCTGCTGTACCAGACAGTCTCACCGTGTATTTCGGACCGCTTCTCTGAAATCTGCTACTTTCAGTAGCACGTATACTACTTAGAATTACCTTTCCTGGGCTAAGGTAGGTTTTTCACACACACTTGTTAAACAGCACCTTTTCTCTTCTCTCTTTATGCAGCCTGAGCAAAAGACCGGGCCATGCTTGTCCACAGCATGGATAACAGCAGCGCTCCTTTTGTTCTCCCGACCTTATTGCTCCTGCTGCAGAACAAGAGCTACCCCGAAACCTCCACCCCTCCTGCTGGCCACGGGGTGACCGAGTCACCCATAGGACCCCCCTCAAGCAGGAACCACACTGTCTTGCAGTATCAGCTGAGGCTGGGGGAAACTGCGGCAGCCAGCATGGTTTTGGGAGCGTTGTGGCTGGTCTCCGTCCTTGGAAACTCCCTCGTCTGCTTAGCGATCCACAGGAGCAGGAGGACGCAATCCACCACCGACTATTTTGTCGTCTCCCTGGCTTGCGCAGACCTTCTCATCAGTGTCGCAAGCGTGCCCTTCGTGCTGCTTCAGTTTACCTACGGCAGGTGGGTGCTGGGGAACGCGATGTGCAAGCTGGTAAGGTACGTGCAGTACCTCACCCCTGGCGTCCAGATATACGTGCTCCTCTCGATATGCGTGGATCGATTCTACACTATCCTCTACCCCCTGAGCTTCAAAGTGTCCAGGGAGAAAGCCAAGAAGATGATCCTGGCCTCCTGGCTGTTTGACGCTGTATTGGCATCACCGGCTTTCTCTTTCTACGGCTCCAACAGCGACCACCACTGCAACTTCTTCCTCCCCGCTTCTTGGGAAGGAGCCCTCTACGGTGCCACCCACCTCTTGGTGGTGTTTCTGATCCCTTCCACCCTCATCATCCTCTTCTACCAGAAGGTCGTCAGGTACATTTGGAGAATAGGCACCGACGGCAGGACTGTCAGGAGGACAATGAATATTGTCCCAAGAACAAAAGTGAAAACCATCAAGATGTTCTTAACGCTCAACTCGGTCTTCCTCCTGTCCTGGCTCCCTTTCTACGTGGTACAGCTGTGGCACCCGCAGGAAACAGACTACAGACAGAGCACCTTGCTCTTCCTGGCCGTCACCTGGGTTTCTTTCAGCTCTTCAGCCTCCAAGCCAACCCTCTACTCCGTGTATAATGCCAACTTCAGAAGAGGGATGAAAGAAACTTTTTGCATGTCTGCCATGAAATGCTACAGAAGCAACGCATACACCATCACCACCAGTTCCAGGATAGCCAAAAAAAATCACGTTGGGATCGCAGATATCTCAGCTCCGGCCAAAGCTGCCACCAAAGATTCCATCTATGATGCTTTTAACAGAGAAGCAAAGGAAAAAAAGCTTGCCTGGCCTATTCAGTCCAATCCCCCAAATACGTTTGTCTAGTTGGCTTCATTGCTTTGAAACATTCCTATGTGCCCCCAGAACAAGGAGCTTTCTCTCAGTTTTGAACCAAGGTATATTTACATATTTTTAACACAAGTTTTAGGGAAGAAAAAAAGATGGTTTATTTTATTAAATGCCTTGATTTTGATGCGTCCAGTCTATTTCGTTTCAGTTCCGTTACGTCCTGCTTTCTGGAACCGCTCTCCCTGAAGCGCGAGCATAACCTTTTCACAAAACAGAAAAGTTCTTACACTCTCTAAATGTGGGGGGGGAAGGGAAGCGGAAAACACTGCTTGTTTTCCATCCCTGCGCATGGGCCACGGTGTAATGCATAAATGCATAAATCCGCGCAGAGCCATCTCTACTTCCTTTCATTAGGTCCCCGTGAATATCCTTGCACTGGGCTTTTCCTCCTTGTTCAGACCCCAAGGGTAAGGTGTCCGTACGTGGGCATTGCTGCCCTAACCCTGAGCCCACTGACATCAGTGGTAAAATTCCCACTGCCCCAGTAGGGTCAGCGTCAGGCCAGCACTGAATGCTTCTGCGTCTTCCTCCTCGTGCCTCTCCAGAGGTCTCGTGGTCCAAACCGCCCGAGAAAAGTCCTCCCCTTGGTCTGGCCCTCCCCGCCTCCTCTCGAGCTGCTTCTACACCCAGCCTGCTGCACCCACCCAGAAGCCAGGGGTGGGCACCGCCTGGGAGAAGACCTGCTCATCCAAAGGAAAAGGGGCCACGGCTGTACCAGGCACCCAGGGACTCCTCCACCTCTGAAATTTAGTGCGTCTCCTGGCCCGAGCCCCTTCTCCTCAGGTACGCCTGTGGCACCTGCAGCAAGCAGTGCTTTTTGCCAGGCAGGAGCAGGAAAACCAGCTCTGCGCTCACACGCTCGCCTGACAGCATCCTCCACGGGTGCGTGCTTGAAGAGGTCCCAACAGGCGTCCCAGAGGAGACAAGCTGGCAGGGAGCGGTGCCTGCAGGTGCAGCCGGCTCCTGCTGCTGTGTCTCTGCCAGCGCAGTGAGAAAACAACCCAACGGGACCGGCCGGGGCTTGCGTCCTGGTGGCAAGCCCTATGTCCCAGCTGAACAAGGGGGTAGGCACCTCTGCCTCGTGGGCATGTACACCTTGGGCCCACCAGCCTGAAGACTTTACTCTGGAGGTGAATTTGGCTTGCTCCACAGGGGATGTAGGTCTACTCCTATCATGAGGATGAGGGAACAACGCTGGCAGGTCCCAGCAGCTGTATTTCAGTGCTAGCTCAGAAATACAGAGGTCACGCGAGCGGCCAGGTGGGTGAAAAGCACCGTCTAAAAAGGAGACGGATTGCTGACCCCGTTAGCATTAGGGGAGGCATTGTAGCCAGCAGCAATGAGAGTCCATGCTGGATGACTGCTCTGTGCTGCTTTAGGGAGGTAAACACTGAGGGCCCCCAAGCCCAACTGCTCTCCACCTGTCCTAGGGAGCTGTTTGGCAGCTAACAAACAGAGCCATCGTCTCCTTTAAAGCCAGTTCCAAGCTCCCTTCTTGCCTCGTGCTCACCGATCTGCTGACGTTCACTACCCGGCCTCAGAGCCGTGAAGGCTCTGTGTCACCAGTGCCCAGGCAAGGCAACGTCTGTACGGGGGATGGAAAGAAGGAGGAAGGAGCGCAAGCAAGGGTCTGGCAAGCAAAGCAGGGGACCTGCTGGGAAGGAAAAGGAGAAAGGGGGGACTGGAAGCTGAGCCATTCATGTTTAAAAAGAACAGCAGGGTTTGGACGCGGCTGGCAACCCCCACACCCCTGCCAACCCGCAGGTCGTGTCGACGGAGGATTGCTGAGCTTAGAAATTTGGCACGTCCCAAGGCCCAGGCAAGGCGACTGGGTCCCTTCCCAGAGCTGGGCAAGAGGGCAGAGGTTCCGTGGGCAGAGGTTCCGTGTTCTGTGTTGGTGTCAGTTGCTCAGGGCAACCCTTCAGTTGCCCCTCGGGTCACCCACAGACCTGCAGAACCTGCAGCTCGGTGGAGGACGGGCTTCGCTCGGCAGCCGGCCTCGACAGGGTGAGCTGTCAAGAGTCACACTTGCTGCTTGGGAGGTCCCTGACCAAGGTAAGGACATCGACCCTCTCCCCGGGTCTTCTCCAGCGCGCAGAGAGCCTCGACGGCTGACACGGCAGTCGCATCTAGTAGCGACAGTTCTACCGACACAACCCGAGGCTCTGCGGCTGGAAATCCCCCCACATCTCAGCTGGACAAGGACATTCCCCTCCTCCCCCCGAGTCTCCCTTCCGAATCAAAACTCTGCCGTTGATAAAAAAGTCTCCTGCGGGTTTTGGGAGGAGGTTGTGCCACCTTGCTCTCAGGGTGACAGAGGGAAATGCTGCCCTCCATGGGGCGGCTAACTTAAGAGGCAAAAAGATGGGCGGGGAGAGCGTTGATGTTCAGGGCAGACACTTTAAGGTACACAATGTCCCGCTCTGGACGAAAGTTCCCTCGCTGCGGGAGGGCTGAGGAGGATTCACGGTGAGGAGCGCCCACCCAGCTCGCTGCCTGTCCTTCCGCTGTGCTCATCTTCCCTTCGCCTTCAAAGCCAGACCTCGCTTACCTACCAAAATTACCTCCAGAAACACAAAGGTTCAGGGATAGGAGGGATATTAACACCAAAGTTACTAACGATCGGATGGGAGCAGGGTTGGGCTGCTAGTATCCTTAGCAATGTAGGTGTCCTTATCGTGGAAAATATGACTTCCCATTCCACCTCTCAGTATAAGGAACACCTCCCTTGTCTCGCTCCTTGACGCATTTATGTCCAGTCAAGGGAGCAGGGACACTGATGGTCTGGGGTTTTGCCACCCCCACGGACACTGGGAAGTACAGCTCGGTTTGGGGCTCGGTGGGGCGTATTCCGCTCACTCGCTTTGCAGGTCACCAGCATTGGTGAAACTGCACCCCAGTCTCTAGCTGTGAAAGGGGCATTTCTCTTTCAGAGGACAGAAGCGCCTGTCCTGAAATACTCAGGCCAGTAACAAAAATCCCCAGGAACCTTAGCGGCCTCTGCTGTACCAGACAGTCTCACCGTGTATTTCGGACCGCTTCTCTGAAATCTGCTACTTTCAGTAGCACGTATACTACTTAGAATTACCTTTCCTGGGCTAAGGTAGGTTTTTCACACACACTTGTTAAACAGCACCTTTTCTCTTCTCTCTTTATGCAGCCTGAGCAAAAGACCGGGCCATGCTTGTCCACAGCATGGATAACAGCAGCGCTCCTTTTGTTCTCCCGACCTTATTGCTCCTGCTGCAGAACAAGAGCTACCCCGAAACCTCCACCCCTCCTGCTGGCCACGGGGTGACCGAGTCACCCATAGGACCCCCCTCAAGCAGGAACCACACTGTCTTGCAGTATCAGCTGAGGCTGGGGGAAACTGCGGCAGCCAGCATGGTTTTGGGAGCGTTGTGGCTGGTCTCCGTCCTTGGAAACTCCCTCGTCTGCTTAGCGATCCACAGGAGCAGGAGGACGCAATCCACCACCGACTATTTTGTCGTCTCCCTGGCTTGCGCAGACCTTCTCATCAGTGTCGCAAGCGTGCCCTTCGTGCTGCTTCAGTTTACCTATGGCAGGTGGGTGCTGGGGAACGCGATGTGCAAGCTGGTAAGGTACGTGCAGTACCTCACCCCTGGCGTCCAGATATACGTGCTCCTCTCGATATGCGTGGATCGATTCTACACTATCCTCTACCCCCTGAGCTTCAAAGTGTCCAGGGAGAAAGCCAAGAAGATGATCCTGGCCTCCTGGCTGTTTGACGCTGTATTGGCATCACCGGCTTTCTCTTTCTACGGCTCCAACAGCGACCACCACTGCAACTTCTTCCTCCCCGCTTCTTGGGAAGGAGCCCTCTACGGTGCCACCCACCTCTTGGTGGTGTTTCTGATCCCTTCCACCCTCATCATCCTCTTCTACCAGAAGGTCGTCAGGTACATTTGGAGAATAGGCACCGACGGCAGGACTGTCAGGAGGACAATGAATATTGTCCCAAGAACAAAAGTGAAAACCATCAAGATGCTCTTAACGCTCAACTCGGTCTTCCTCCTGTCCTGGCTCCCTTTCTACGTGGTACAGCTGTGGCACCCGCAGGAAACAGACTACAGACAGAGCACCTTGCTCTTCCTGGCCGTCACCTGGGTTTCTTTCAGCTCTTCAGCCTCCAAGCCAACCCTCTACTCCGTGTATAATGCCAACTTCAGAAGAGGGATGAAAGAAATTTGTTGCATGTCTGCCATGAAACGCTACAGAAGCAACGCATACACCATCACCACCAGTTCCAGGATAGCCAAAAAAAATCACGTTGGGATCGCAGATATCTCAGCTCCGGCCAAAGCTGCCACCAAAGATTCCATCTATGATGCTTTTAACAGAGAAGAACAAGGAAAAAATCTTCCCGGGCCTGTTGAGCCCCATCCCCCAGATAATCCCGTCTAGCTGGCTTCATTGCTTTGAAACATTCCTATGTGCCCCCAGAACAAGGAGCTTTCTCTCAGTTTTGAACTAACATTTATTTAGGTGTTTTTAACGTAGCTTTCAGGGAAGAAAAAAAGACGTTTGGGTTTATTAAATGCCTTGATTTTGATGCGTCCAGTCTATTTCGTTTCAGTTCCGTTACGTCCTGCTTTCTGGAACCGCTCTCCCTGAAGCGCGAGCATAACCTTTTCACAAAACAGAAAAGTTCTTACACTCTCGAAATGTGGGGGGGGAAGGGAAGCGGAAAACACTGCTTGTTTTCCATCCCTGTGCATGGGCTATGATGTATAAATGCAGAAAACCACCCAAAGCCATCTATAGTTTCGAAACAGCCTTTTTTTCTTTTTTGGTTTTTTTTTTTTTCAGTTATTAACCTCATTAATTAGAACTGGACAGATTCTGTGTGTGGAATATTGATTTCTTTTCTTAATTTCCAGAATATTGTCCAGAAGTACAGTAGCACACCATCAGAAAACACAGGTAAGTATTCATCCACAAAATGAAGTCAGAACTAGCGTCCGCTTGGTGAATTTCCCTTACTCTGCTGGATCCATGTGTTCCCATGAGCTGCAGCCATGGAAGCTGCAGCCCAGGCTGCTGCACCCCTCGCCAGGAAAGTTTCCATTTTGTCTTTTCTACAGTGCTGACAGGAGAGTTCCGCAGGGCCCAGACCTGAGTTCTGTCCATCCCAGTATCCTATCATTGACCATAGCCATCAGCTGGTACTTGAGAACAGAGCGTAGGAAGGCGGGTAGGAAGCAGGGAAGCTACAGAGCACTTACTCTACTGACACCTCACTCCAGCCTCCAGCAGTCACTGCTAAGAATTAACACCCTTCACAGGGTAGCTGCCTAAAAGTGGTGCCATTCAGTAAATCTGGACCAGATCGAGAATGGGCCTAGTCAAAGTCCCAAGGACTGGACAAGAAGCCCCACCCTGCTTGCTCAGCCCCTATCTGAGTGGATTTCAGGAGAGTTTTGCCTGAGAATCAGGGATTTGACCTCTTTTCAGCTGAGGATCTCAAGCACTTGCTTCCTATTCTCTATTTACTTCTCAACTAGCTCTGACAAAGTCAGTAGATGGTGAATAGTTGATCCCCACCCACTCTCTCTTTGCCAGTCTTGGGTTTGTAAACCTCTATCACATATTATCTCAGTTATTTCTTTTCTGGACTAAAGTCTCATCCCACTCAGTCATTTCTTGCGCAGAACCAGCTCCAGACCAGGCTCTCCTTGGAGCACCTTGATGTAGCAGCCAGGGCATGGCCAAGCATCCTCAAGTTCAAACTATCAGCAGCTATTTCACACTCAAGTCATCCTAAAAGCATTGTGGACACTTTGATCCTAGGCATTAAATTAGGCAATAGAAGACTGTGCAGGTGTCAGCTATCCCTCCATATACTCCTATTTCAAAATCTTAAGCTCCCCGCTGTATGTTTGAAAGAGACATCCTCATCCACAACCTCCTCAGAGAAGGATTATCTTTTCCTTCTGCTCTCAGAGCAAATGTGGCACAGCTGGGTTCCTGTTCATGCCTGGGGCCTGGAAGTGCTGCAGTAATGAAAGTTAATAGAACAAAAGAAGCGAGTACTACAGGGTGTATTAAACACACTTAAGTATCTCCCTTTCCCGTCAGCAGGGAGCAGAAGCACACATGTGGTGGAGCCCCAAGCTGACATCCTCTGACGAGACTCTCATGCTGGCATTGTGGGTGGGGAAACTCCTTTGTTGAGAAATATTCCTGCATGTATGGTAGAAAACTTCCTTCCTCCTCCTCTACCATATGAAGTACGGTTGTAAGAACCCTTACTAACTGCAGGAACACTTCCAGTATGTATTTCACAAATTCAGAAATCCCCATTAAATAAGGACCTGGTATTTCTCATTAAGGCCATTAGCAAAAACTCCCATGAATTGGGAGGAGAGAGGACCTTGAAAATGAGACAAGACCAATTTTCTGTGTTGTTCATGTTCCGAGCAGGTTGTTTCTCCCTGAAACATCACCGTATGCTTAGTTTTTCTTTGCCACTTAATTACCTCTGAGACAGTAAAATCAGAGCTAGGGTAAGCAAGCCAGGTCAACTTTGCAATGTTATTTTTAATGTTGGGTTGCAAAACTGAAACCCAACAGTTGTTCTTCTCGTTAGTAGTTTTATTAAAGAAACAAGACTGAACAGAATGAGCCCTGAGGTTGTAGAGGACCACAGGGTCATGGTTACCCACCTCCCACTAGGTCTGAGTCCAGAGGGACCCAGGACACTTGTTCCTTCAAGTCTATGTGAATGGGAGTGCACGAGGCGGCCTTGTTATCTAGGCATCAAGGACAGGACAGACCGTAACAGTCACTGTCCTGTTGAGGTGTATCCAGAGAGGCTGTAGATGGTGAGCCCTTGTACAGACAGACCCCAAAGATGTTCCGGTGGATGCTGCCTGTGCACAGCCAGCTTCCAGCCCACAGATGAGGAGCAGGAGTCAGACCATTGTGGATCCTGAAGGAAAATACTGCTGCAGCCATCACGTGCAGGAGCTGCTACCTTCAGACTTGCTCCATTGCTGAAACAGAAGGGAGGGAGAGAGGCAGTCCACCCCTAAGGCACTAGCACCATGTTGCAGACCCACAGTCTGCTAAATGTCATTTCACATACAAAGCCCAAAGAACACACCAGTGGGTGTGAAACCACAGATTTCTGTGCAACTTGCCCTCTTGTGAACTCAACCGCATTTCTCCACCTCTCAGAAGTTGTAAAAGGCAAGGAAAAGTCCAGGACTGCCATGACACAACAGCTAGGGACACAATGTCCCTGGGTTGAAACAGTTGGCAGTTCTGCCCTGAAATCACAGGGCTAACTGGCCCTGTGACCATGAGCAAAGACTGGAGGTTGGCTTTCTTAAACCACCTTCCCATATGAGTAAAAGCGCAGTCACAGTTGTATCAGAGTAAGCGTGACTCTGCTTGTATAGCTTCTTTTAGCCAATACTATACTGGTAAAAACACATTCTCACTAACATAAGCTGTGTTTGAACTTGGAGGAATTTGCCCATGCAGCTGCCCTTTATGCAGTTATACTGATAAACCTTCCTGATTTCTACTTCCATGTAATGCAGCTTTCAGTATGGTTAAAAAAATTATCCAGAGCAATCAAAAAAACACCACTGCTTCAGTTGCTAGCTAGCTGACAGATCCCTCGGTCTGAAAAGCCAGCCTTCACCACACAGCACAAGCAAAAAGAGCAGTGATGTGCCTGTACGTCGGGTGCACACATACATGCTCACTCCTACCTCCTTCCTTTCCCTTTTTCCCAAGTCCTGCCAGTCCTCTCTATCCTTTCTCCCATCAGCTATGGCTGCTGACCGGGCTCATGTCTGGGTGAACACTTTGCTTCTGGGAGAGGTGCCTGAGGAAAGGCTGCCCAAGCCACCCTGGCACCTCCAGCCCTTCAGATGACACCGAGCCACTGGCAGTTTGGTGCTGCCACTGTGGGAGCTGAAGAAGACACCATGCTACAGCAGTGCTGAGGATGGAAATATCTGGCAGCTTCACAGTTGAAATGGCAGCTATTCCATGCTTAGGGTTCACTTCGGAAACATGTGATGAAACGGAGGGAGACTGACAAGTGCTGACCTGGCGCCAGAGCACAAAGAAATCTTTTCCACTCCTTCCATCATTTCAGGACAGGTGATGGATGGGTATGATAGCACCAACCGCCAGGTACCTCCTAGTCTGCCAAGGCCCCAGAGGTGCCAGAGACTCGGGGGGAAGATGATGGATTATCTAAGCAAGAAATGGAAAATGCTGCAGGATTTGTCTGATCAATATAAAAAAATCTCTCCACACTCCCTCACAACTCCTCATTGCCAACAGATTGTTTCAGTGATATATCTAACGCAACAATAAAGTTAATGAGGGTGTGGGAAAATAATGGAAGATTGGTGAGGAGGATTATAAACATGCTCAAGTGACCTGCAGCTGAGGTGTAGAAAAACACATCTATCATACTAATTGTTGTTTAACCTTGTGTGTTGGACAAGTAGAACATCTGTGTTTCGATAACATAAGCCCGCAACAGAGGAACCCTATCAAACATGCTTCAGATTCCTGCCCTGCTGTGGGAAAGATCAAAGCACAGTGGTAAACTACACCTGCACAAATCCCTGAAATACAGGCAAAAACAGCAGGTTCAATGATCCTCTAGCACAGACCGAGCTCCGCGGTGTGTGCTTCTGCCTGGGTGTTGCTCTGGGGGTCCCCCAGTTGGTGAGGTAATGAAGATAAATTTACTCTCTGCATTTCATCCATGGTTTTGTGATTGTTCCTGCATCCTGCCTGCACCAGCTCACACACAGGGGTGAGGAAAATTTAGGACTAAACCAAGCAATGCTACTCAGATAAAGGCACTGTGAAGAAACACACTTTAATGTGGGAATAGACAGCGACTGCCCCTGGAGCTTCATACAGCTCTCAAGACACCCTTGTACCCCAGAAAGGTTGGTTAGGTGCCCGGGATGCCAACCACTGCTCCTGCATGAGTACACGGTGCGTGTCCGTAAGCACATGTGTAAGCGAGGAGGAAACCAGCGTGCAGACATGGGCTGAAGCTGGCAGAAGTTATTATAGAAGGTTTGGCACTGAGCAAACAAAAAGTACTAGTTCACAAACACATCTCAACCCTACCTGCTAAGGACCGGTTCTGGAAGAGAGGACTGCTGGATCTCTAGCCCATCTACTACTTAGTCTTAAATGTTTTCTGTGTAACAACGTGACACAGTGCCAACCATTAAACTTTCTTTTTTTCCATTAAGCAGACACCGGTTAAGTGGAAATTCCATCATTGCTGTTTACTTTTGGTATTAAGTGGCTTGCACTTGCGAATTACTATTACAAATTGTCAAATTACGTCCCCCCTTGTTATTTCAGCAGAAAGTTGGATTTTTGGTTAAAAATATTTTAAAATTTTTGGTTGAGGGGTGAAGGCTACTGAGAAGCACAGACACACACCGCTTGAACATATTTTTCAGCCAGCCTCCCAGAGGTGACAGCAAGGTGGCTATCACCCATAATTGGACTTAAGAGTTTCCATATGCCCAGTTAAGAATCCCCTGAGTTTTTTCAGTCTCCTCAACTCAACCAGTTTGACTTCAGAATTAATTGACATTGATTTAGGAGTTGGTTTTCCAAGGTGTTGAATGCACGACATCGATTTTAGTTGAAATTCTGAGTGCTCAGCCATTCTCAATATCAGATCCTTCCTGTTTCAAAGAACAAAAAGCAGATTTGCAGTTTATTAAAGCCAGACCCATACACTCAAAGGAAGGGTTATTAGCCCCCTAAGTGATTCTGTAAGTGAATATGTCTTTATTAGTTGGCTCTTTTCAACCTAGCAAGTGTTGTGGAATAGGCTATTATAAATTACATAAGCTTTATTTGAACTGGCTTCTAGTAAAACATAACACACCTACTGGAAGATTGTTATATAAATGTCACCTTCTGGTGAGCAGTCTGAACTAAAACACAGATTTATTCTGCACTACCACTAATACACACAAAGTCTTCCAGTTTTCTTATGAAACTGGTTGCTGGATAAAATTCAGAAGTGTCATAGGCAGCAGTAATTCCTTTGTGTTCAGCATCTCAACCATTTTAGACCAGCTCTTGATTTGGCCCTACATTTGCAGAGGAATAGGAAAAAAAAAAAAGATTACATCACCAAATAATTTAATTTATCCTCATCTCATGCCTGGCCAGACACTAGCTTTTTCACTGCATGTACAAGTAAGAGCAAGAGACGCTTTTGTTTCCATGGTTTGGGGAGGAGAGGCTGATCAAGAACTTCCATTTTTTTGAGGCCATGCAGAATTAGACAGCAGAGGCCACATACATATGGGTGTAATTACCCATCTTATTTCCAAAGGCACTACAGCACTTCAGCCCTGGAGATTTACCATCTCCACTGCCATACATACTCCACAGAGTCTGTCTCCATATTGATCCAAATACAGGAAGGAAAACGATTAAGTGATATCCAGAGTCAACAAGATTTCAGATTATTTACCAGTTAGCTGTAAATACAGCAGGAGCAGCCCTGATTTTCATATTAACTCACAGCACTGCCTGAAGCTGATCTGCTGTCAGGCTTTCTGCAGACTCTGAAACAGCTCTTGCCACATTATTGACTTGGTCTTTCGTATTAATCCAGAGCACTCTCTGTAACTCATTCCTTTCATCCAATATTTTTCCCTGTGATTTCCTTGTGATTGCAGGACCAGTAGCATTATCACTTTAGTCCTCAGGATGACTTTCTTCTCAATTTCTCTAAAAACACACTTTATTTCTCTAAGGCTTTTAACTTAAAATAACAACCTTCTGGCTTAAAAGAAACATAGAGCATAACTTAGATTAGGACATCCTATTCACAAGTATCTCTTAGGAGGCACCTGTAAAACACCTCCACAGTGCCAAACCTTCTGCTTACACTTGCAACAGGAGAGTTTATGTAAAAAGGCTGCAATCCTCATTTAATTTATATTCTCATTTAATTTATATTCTCATTTAATTGATATACAATCTTCAGCTAGTAAAAATCTGGCCTTTAAAACTGATAGCACATGAGAAAGTTTTCCAATTATAGGGGCAGAGGCTGTGTAAGAAATGAGTTGAAATGCTCCTATTTCCAAGCCAAAGACATAAAAATTGAATTTTAGGGTTTCAAGCTCACCTGACTAGACTTTTACCATTCACATATTCAGTTTTAATTGACACTACTTTCAGAAACCACTTTCTCAGTTTAGGTATTTTCATAGAATCATAGAATCATTTAGGTTGGAAAAGACCTTTAAGATCATCAAGTCCAGCCGTCCACCCAACACCATCATGCCCACTAAACCATGTCCTGAAGTGCCTCATCTAGGTGTTTTTTGAACACCTCCAGGGATGGTGACTCCACCACTTCCCTGGGCAGCCTATTCCAATGCCTAACAACTGTTTTGGTAAAGAAATTTTTTCTAATATCCAATCTAAACCTCCCCTGGTGCAACTTGAGGCCATTTCCTCTCATCCTACCACTAGTTGCTTGATAGAAGAGACCAGCACCCACCTCACTACAACCTCCTTTCAGGTAGTTGTAGAGAGCAATGAGGTCTCCCCTCAGCCTCCTTTTCTCCAGACTAAACAACCCTGGTTCCCTCAGCCGCTCCTCGCAAGACTTGTGCTCTAGACCCTTCACCAGCTTCATTGCTCTTCTCTGGACACGCTCCAGCACCTCGAGGTCTTTCCTGTAGTGAGGGGCCCAAAACTGAACACACTATTCAAGGTGCGGCCTCACCAGTGCCCAGTACAGGGGAACAATCACCTCCCTGCTCCTGCTGGCCACGCTATTTCTGATACAAGCCACGATGCCATTGGCCTTCTTGGCCACCCGGGCACACTGCCAGCTCACATTCAGCCATCTGTTGACCAACACCCCCAGGTCTTTTTCAGCCTGGCAGCTTTCCAGCCACTCTTGCTCAAGCCTGTAGCGCAGCATAGGGTTGCTGTGACTGAAGTGCAAGACCCGGCAATTGGCTTTGTTGAACATCATACAATTGGCCTTGGCCCATAGATCCAGCCTGTCCAGATCATTTTAGATTATTTTATGTTATTTTACAGAATATCTCAGAAGTGCTAGTTGAGAGAATCATCTACTTTTCATTTGTTGAGAAATCTATCACATGCCATACATGTCTAAAACTCCTTGAAGGAAAAGGTTTTTCATCCACCAACATAACACCATTGTAAATTTTGAAATCCCAGCATAAGTGAGCTATTGATTTCAGCTTTACAGGGCAATCTCCAGACTCTTCAGCCACTCTGGTTATACAGAAGTCTTCTCTCTTAGATGGAATCTGGTCAAAATTGATCCAAAATGTAGAACTGGAACCAAGAATCTCTCAGATTTTTGAGTATACACAACCTCATTTGGGGACTTGTTTATCACCAGCCTGGTTTGCTGGGGAACCAGGGCTTATGCAATTGCATTTGCAGTCAGTATCAGCAACTTACAAGTCCCTTTGCCAACTCCAACTCAATTTGAAAGGGAAATCATAAAGCTAATGCAATTTGGACATCTAACAAATCTAGGGCTGATTGGACTAACCTATCCACTTGGATGGGAAAGCAAAAGAGACCTGCATCACCCTTTTTGTACTCTAAAAGCAATGCACCAGCCAGCCGGCACGTGTCCTTGCTCACCAGTCAATGTGCAAGCATCCCTGAAGGTCAGCCACAGGCCGGCTGTCTCCTACCCATCAGCGGGACTCAGGGAGTCAAAAGGGGTGCAGCTGCAGTTACCGAGCGAAGGAAAAGGAAGAATAAGGCAAAGATCACAAACTCAAAGGAAATCAGACTGTAGGGACTCTACCAATGGAACAACTTGCTTTATAGCGACACAGTCAAAATCCCTTGCCATGAGATTTTACCATGCAAACATTCCTGTAATTTCAGTATATGAAAACAGCACAAGCATAACAATATATTACCATTATTAAAGCTAAGATAAAAGCAAGAAAATAAGTGTGCTATATATTCATTCCTCATCCAAATGTCAGAGCAAAATAAAAGGATGCTAGTGATACTAGCTATGAGCATCTGTGTCATTTAAGTGTACAGTTACAAGTGATCAGGTTGGAGCAATTTAAGAAGTTTCTGCCTTTCAGATGAGAAACAAAAAAATGACTTTAAATAGGCCCAGTCCAATCAAAGCCAACGGAAAATGAGTTTGTGAAAACAGTCCTTCAGTGGCCCCAGCAATATCAGAAATACTCTCTGACACAGGTAACAATATTTTAATCTTCAAAGGAGGGAGCTAAAGTGACAATTCTCTACAAGAAAACTTCAAAGGGAAAAGAAAAGCTGGTGTACAGGTAGGAGGAGAGCCTGAAACCCTAGATTGTTTAATGGAAAGCAACTCAAGTTCCATTTTTTGTTGGAGGGCAGAAGAGGAGTTTGCAGGGGTCCAGGCTTCCAACTGTCAGCTACCCTCAGGACAAATGATTGCTGCCAAGCACAGGCCCCACAACTGATTCTCTTTTGTAGCCTGATCACTGCAAGAGAAAAACTACTAGCCGAGTTTTCCCTGCTCCTTGCTATATATAATAAAGTTGTGACCACATAAGCTCCCAATGCTCCTTGGAAGGCTAGCGGTGAGCTCCCCACTACAGAAAAGAAACTGGAGTGCATCAGTAACGATCCTCCGCTCTCTTATCACCTCCATGTAGACCTTCAAATCAAGCATGATAGAAAAATGGCATACATGGAAGGAATTAGGCTTAGAAGCATCCCTAGGAATCCCTGTACTTCTCTCCATCCTCTTCTAATTAACTTGAAATTGCTACTTTGAAAATTCTCACTCATGTCTGAAAACACTTTATACTAATGAAGACAGGGAAAAGAGGTTTTACAGTAACAACCATTTTAATCCATGTTAACCAGTGATATTTAAAGTTAAAGCTGGTGGTAGTATTTCTGACAGACCAAGGCAAAGCTGTGTTAATAACAGGCACATTTGTTTTGTTTATAGGACTTATTTCATGCAGAGTATGATTCAGAAAAAAATGCAGGGTGAATGCAAGCAATCACAAGAGGCCATTCATCATTCTGCCTACGTTTTTTTTTATCAATATATCCACAAAACTGCAACTGTGCTCATTCCACGAGAGAGAAGTTCATGGCAGAGGGATTAAAACAGACAACCTTTATCATCGTTCCCCAGCTGTCAGTCAGCCTTTTTTATCTGCCAGCATGTGTAGACAATACCAGCTCCATTGACAATGCCACTCCTTTAGTGGCATGGATTGAAACGATGACAACGTTAAGCGGCCACCGCAAAAAGACACAGGATTACATAAATCCAGGAAGCTGAAGTAGTTAACTGGCTCTTTCTCACACACCCACAGCAATCTACTTTGGTTCCGTTGGTATACTAGTAATTAAAAAGCTAATTGCTATTGTATTTCGGAACGCAAGAAACCGTAAGAATAAAGTCATGAGAAATGCAGCTTGCTGAAGTGAGAACGGTGACGTTCTCTGTTCTCATCAATAGTTCCCTGCAGTATAAGCCAGCTATCACCTTGTGAACGTTTACGCAAATACTTGTCTTTTGGGTTTGTGTGGTGGGGCTTTGGTAGCGGTGGAGGGGCCGCAGGGCCGGCTCCTGTCAGAAGCTGCTCGAAGCTTCCCGGGCTCCGAGTCGGCCCCGCCGCTGGCCAAGGCCGAGCCCCTCAGCGATGGCGGTAGCGCCTCTGAGGGAACGGATTTGAGAGGAAACCTGCAGCAGGGAGGGGGGCACTGGAACGTGAGAGGAACCCCTGCGCAGATACGAAGATCAGTGAAGGAGGAGGGGAAGGAGGTGCGCCGGAGGAGGGGATGCCCCCGCAGCCCGCGGTGAGGCGGCAGGCTGTCCCCCCCCCAGCCCGTGGGGGGGAGCGGGGGAGCAGAGGTCCCCCAAGATGGCCGGGACTCTGTGGGAAAGCCCGCGCTGGCGCAGGGGCCGAGTGAGGCGCCCTCCCCCTGAGGAGGAAGGAGCGGCGGAGACAAGGGGTGAGGAACCGACCCCGTCCGCCGCCGGGGGGAGGAGGGGGAGAGAAGCGGGAGCAGGGCTGAGGCGGGAAGGCGGGAGGGCCGGGGGGAAGGTGTTCTCAGGCTGGGTTTTACTTCTCATTATCCTTGGTTTGATTCGATTGGTAGTAAATTAAATTGAGTTTGTTTCTTCCCCAAGTTGAGCCTGTCTTCTGCCCGTGACCGTAAGTGGGGAGTGATCCCTCTCAGTCCTTATCGCGACCCCCGAGCCCGCCTTTATATTTTCTCCTCATCCCGCCGCGGGAGGGTGGGGGCAGCAGGCTGCGTGGTGCTTTGTTACCTGCTGGGCTTAAACCACGACAATATGTCGCAGGAGTAATTAGCTGATCAGAAATACAGGTGATACCCGCTTCCCCTTTCTCTGAGATTCCAGACAGGATTCGAGGTTTAAACCTCAAAAACCACTATTATTCTATTTATTTCAATGAAATCTCTTCTGGCTGATGTTCATGAGATAAAGGCCCTTGGGCCAAAATTTTCTGTCTCACAATTGAATTCCTCCCTAGTTCCATAGAGTGTTTCAGGTACATAAACCCAAGCTGAACTTACCTTTTTGTTTGAAAACACTATCACTGGTGAAAATGCTGGGCAACCTAGAATTTTACAGAAATACAAGTAACGGAGTAATCCAAATGTCAATGTTTCAGTGAAAGAAGACTTACAACTTTGTGAGTAGCAGAACCACTTGAACACAAGCCCAACATCTACCTACAACTGTGCAACGTTATCATTGCTGTCTGCTGCCAGTGTTGCCTGCCCCCTGATCATACAGCTAAACAGAGGAACGCTTGAACAAGCTAAAAACCACTCTGGAGTGAGCTGGTATCAGCACTGCTTCCGCTAGGCTACGCAGAGAAACAAGAAGTGGGTCCTGAGCTACAAAGGGTGATGACACTATTAAGAGCTTGTAATGCAGAAGGGGTATTTACACTGATGTTACTGAGAGCTTAAAATGCACACAGGGTATTCAGTGTGAGTTGGTAGGTGTAGTACAGCACATGTGCAGAGGCAGAGAGGAACCCCCAAGTAACTCATGGTTTTATATAGTCCTCTGGAAAAGGAACCCTTGACAGCTTTTGAAAATAGCTGACAGACCACTTAGGGAAGAAAGGAGATTCACAGAAGACTCTATTTCTGTAGGGAAAAAGGAATGCATACCAAAAAGTGGGAGATTTCAAAGTACTGCTTAGGGGAGAGGAAAGAAAAAGCCCAGAAATTCAAAACAGAAAACAATGACCTAGCAACACGGCAGGATCTGTGTTTGATAGGGAATATGAAAGAATTGTTCTTACATCAGCAGGCATTCAGAGCATGCCACATAAGGAGATGATGAAGTTGGAGGACACTGCTGGTATGCCTTTCCACAGGATTATGCAAGCATTGCTGTTGCCTGCACTGTATGTATAACTTTATCAAAATGTATTTTGAAAGTTGTAATGAGAAAGAAGGTATGGAAAAAATCACCTTTCATAGCAGGCTATTTCTATTCACATTGAACGCACATTTTATAATCCACTTGTAGTCTTTTACTCACAAATTTATTTCATCATGAGAAAACCTATCAGCTGCAGCATAGTTAAGGAGGTCACCATTATCCACCCTAATATATAGAGATCATACACAAGAATTGCTTGAAGCAGCAGTTAGTGTTAGTAGCATTGATTAAGCCAGTTGTCAGTTACAGGCAGACACACAAAAAAGCAGGGGTAATCTTGCACTCGTTATGGAAGGAAAACTTCCACCTTCCAAGTGCTTTTTATGGTGGGGAAAAAAGAAACTGAAAGTCAGTTGTTTAGGTTTTTTAATTTTTTTTTAAATGAAGTGTTGCTGAAAATCATTAGCTGAACAAGGACTGCATTTTCTAGTTACAATTTAAAGTAAGATAAAGAAAATACAAATAATGATATAAATAATATCAAGCAACAGCCTTTGCAGAAATTGCTTAAGGCAATGGCTCTAACTTACACTACAAATTCTACTTCTGTATCTACATATACAAATTTGTACATTCCATAAACACAGCATCAGTTGAATTTTAGTCCACTGATGCACTAGTCAGTATGGGATACCTCAGATTTTACTGTGTATTAGAAGCTTCTGTTTTCTCATACAAATTCATACCAGAGTCATACAAGAAATTCAGTTATTGACATAACTTGGAGAAATTCACGCTCAGTGGCACTAACAGCAGGACACTCACAAGCTGGTGTTTTGCCTTGCTTACCTACAACAGGGATTACTACATCAGATGATCCTCTGCCACTCATGCTGTAACTCTTAAGCATAATAAGAAAGACTAGGGTTCTTATTTCAGCTTTTCCTCTGATTTCTCTGCATTTTTAGACTAGTCTGAAACACTTGGTCCTTATATTAACAGTAATTTTATAGCTAATTATAAAGATTATAATTTCTTGGGAAGTAGCAAATGGAGCTATGATGCCAAATCTTCTCCATCTCCTCATGGGATGCCAGGAAGAACTAGATTCATTATTGATGTAGATTAATCCTCACCCTAAAATGTAAAAGGGAAAAAACGGAAAAACAAGTCAGTCACAGGCACTTGCACAAAGGTAGTCAGGTTTCAGCTGTCAAGATAGAGAAAAGCTTTTTGAAATTTATCTAATACATTAAAAAACCAAACACCTCTGATATAATAGTCTTTTGAAAAGCACTTAATAGAATACAGATTCTTTGACAAACACTTATTATCATCAGATTATGAAAGCAGACTGATTATTTTTTTTTTTTACATATAATTACAAAATGTTCTCAGTTAAATGACAAGCCGATTAAATGTATCCACTTCATTTTTCAGGATTCTATGCACAAAGCATATATACAGCATATAAAAAGACAAGACTTATTGCACTTTTTTCTTAGGAAGTTTCCACTTTCTGGTAAATCCTTGGGTTACATTCTCCAAAAGGATTAGTGTAACTGTGCAGTTCTTACTCCATCAGCATCGAGTTCAGTCTTATTACACCTTACTGTAACAGAGTTCTAGCGTTGTCAAATACTACGGACAGCATTTTTTAAAGACTGTGGATAGTTTCCAAGAGATACCCACCTTTAGCTGGGCAAATGGTTCTAGCTGACCATTAGATTTCCATGGCAAGTGGGAAAATGAAGCATTTCCAGGCTTATTTCCTTTCTTCAATGTTTGTGAGAGAGAACCAGCTGCACACACTCACTGCAGGAGAAATGGGTGGAAGGCTGTACCCATCTTACACAAAGGGAGGATAAGACTAAACCATCCTCCATTATTTAGGGTACTATATAAGACTCCTAGTCAGAGGACCTGGTTGTATTACTTCTAGGAGCCACCTCAACATGGATGAAGACTGTAAGCATTAGAGTATCATATGAGCATGAACCACAAACGTTTCTGTTAGTTTTCAAGAGGAACTGCTAAACTTCAAACTCCAAAATAAAGGACTCCCGGAGATCCATCTAAGCTCAGAACATTTATACTATAGCACGATCTGCCATGTGACAGAAGCCACGAACTTTATCTAATTAATGATTGTTGCTGGGAATCCTACATTTCATAATCAACTACAGCATCTAGAGCAGGTTGGAAAGTTGCCAGTTAGAGCCTCTATGTGTCACATGTATTTTGGCTTGCAGGACAAACAAGGAAACCGTTTAAAATTACGTAGGCTGTAACATGCCTCCTATCCCATCTGCATGAAGCACAAAAAACCTGTCAGAACATGGATGCCACTCTTTCTGCCACAGAGCTGGGCCCAGGCTTGCCAAACACAATCCTGTAATGCCAAATGCTGGCTAAGCCAAGAAGCAGGAGCCACTGTGATGGGGAATAGATGAAAACTGTTGCTCATCACAATGAGAAATTCCAACTCTCCATTTCCTCCATAAAAGAAAACTTCTGAGAAGTTTCTTGTTTGGAATCACAGAAAGTGAAACAAAGGAGCGGAGGGAAGAGAACAAGTGGAGTATTTCTGGTGAGATCAGAGCTGCGTTTGTCACATTACCTAGAGCTGAGTGAAGCTGTTCTGGTCACACATACCATAACTCCTCTGCATGGTTCCTACATCCCTGATTCAGAAACACACTTAAGTATACACATAACATTTGAAATATATGTTTAATAACAATACATAGTTTGCATTTGAAACTAGAGTGTGTAAATCTAATTCTAACTAAAAATAATATATTGCACTTCTGGCATGATCATGTTACAAAATCCAACTGCAAGGTTCACAGAGTATAGTTCTGGACATCTGGCCTAATTTTTCTTTCCTCCAGAGAATCCAGAAAAAGAAAAGGCAAGCATTTAGCATAGACAAAAATCCCCAAACTTATGGGTTGGCTTTGTTGCTATCTTTCAGCACAAACTGCAGTTCAGAGCTTAAAATACAGAGAGGGGACGACGACAGACCCCTCATATCCTCCCCATCTCTGTTTCAGTGTTACTTAACCTTTCATAATAGTTTTCCATGTCTATGCAACACTTCTAGCAATTGCTAACTAAGTACATGTGTGGAGGGTCTAGAGAATAAACTTAAAACCCTGCCTTAAGGATTAATATACGAGTGCTCAGAATGGAATTCTGAAAGCAACCGTGCTGTACACTGAAATATGGCACTTTGTTATTTTCAGTGCTTTTGACTAATCCTGAATTGAGATAATGCTACAGACCCAATTAATTCAATAAAAAGGCAACATTCAGTCTAGCAAAGTCATTCATTATAATATTTATTCTATGAAATGAAGAAAAAACATAAGATTAAAAAATATTCCATGCATTTTATAAAATACAGAGAAAGACATTGTCACAAACGAAACAGAGAATAAGCAAGCAAAACCCCCGCTGAAAATCCCAAGAGCTCCACTCTCCACATTGCATCATATAAATGCAAAAAGCATATACAGGAGAAAGAGCAGTCTAAGGAAAGCAGCAGGTTATCTGTCAATATCTGGGATGGGTCAGTCAGCCTGCAAGACTTTTGCCATCACCTCTCTGATCATAAAACCAAACTGATGCAACTTGTTTTCCTTGCTACCAGTTCTTGGCATTATCTTTAGCTGGGAAACCAGGATAGCACAGCAGTATTCCTATTAAGTTGCAGTCCAGAAATATACTAGGGGCAAAGGGTAGGTAGATGCAGAAAGACAGATAGCAGGGCACAGGGGGTGGGATGAGGTGGCAGTTGTTCCACTGCTCGAAGCAAGGTGGAGGGAGATGCTTTGACTATCTTACTGGGAGCGTGGGGGGTGGGAAATGCATCCTGCAAAAGAAGTATGGGCAGAAGCAGGGAATATATCTCGTAGGTCTCTTAAAGAGTCCCAATAACATAAAAGACATGCTGCATTATAAAAGGATGCCGAGAGCAACATCTTTATTTATGTTACAAATTACATTACTATAAACCTTCTTACTGAAAGCTTTTGATCCAGTTCCTTCTCCTCAACCTATAGTACTCCATTTGGCTTTAGCAAAGCTCTTACAAGATCCTCCTCTTTCTTTTATTTTACAGAACCTCTCAGACTCCCACAACGGTTACCAGCCACATAACTACTGACCACAAACCCACTCTAATTCTGGGCTCTGACACAAAAGCAGCCCCCATCTCTTATTGGGAATGCCCAAAAGCTGCCATAGCTGTATTTGGGGAGGGTGGCGTAGAGAAAGGAAGAACAAGGCTCCGCTTACACAAACACCTATTACCCCAAAAGCCCCACTCCATGCAGGCTTAGGAACACCACAATCAAAGAGTTTCATGTGGGGAGGAGCAAAGAGAAGACAGCGGACTGGGATCCTTCCCCCTGCATCTGGGGATGCATCCACTTCTCTCACAACAGCGTTCTTCTGCTAGCTACCAAGCTATCTCTGCTGCAGTGCGGAAGGTTCTGCATTGGCCTCCTGTGAATGATGCACCATGGGGGAAGATTGTTACAGTTACAAATGTGATTTTCATGTTGTTTCTTAAAAACATAAAGCTAGGAATTCTTATTTTTTAAAAATTTACAGCTGAGTGTAATTTAACCTGTAGCACGAAATATTACAAAATTAGAAGATGCAAGATACAGAATTGCCCATGCTACACCTTAACTCTTTGCATGTACATATCAGGAATATGACTTTATATCATGTGATCTTTTCACCTTTCAATCCCCAAAAGAACCTTATTTCATTCCCTGGGCAAGCAGTATGAGGCAGAAAGAATACTCCATAGGAGATCCCAAGTCCAGCATTTCTCACTTTTCAGTGCTTGCAGCTAAAATGTTTTCTTGATGGAGTTTTTAAAAATTTAATTATGTTTTATGTGCTCTATTTACCTTGCATTAGGAAAACAGAAAACACTGTAAAAGAGTACGGTCTCAGGTCTTCACAGGTCTCCACAGGCCTTGCTGAAACACAAAGATTGAGTCTTCTTTTAAAGTAACTGCCCAGCTTCCTAGCTGGTGTAATTTCTGTGTTGTCCATGTAAACATTACACAGAGTCTTTGTACCACCCACTAAGCTCTTTGCTTCAATCAACTATTTGTGCCCAAAAGCACATCCTTATGTTTCTTCCCACACCGCAGCCATCCTCCTACACCACAAAAGATGTACAAAATAGGAATTAATCATAGGCTGGATACTTACAAGGATTGCTGCTGTTTGCTTCTGTCTTCCCAGCCTTGACAAGTTTGGTTGAGTTCTGCTGTGCTTTGCCTTGCTCCTCTCCAGTTAGCAGGGCTTTTATTTCAGAGGGGATTTTCCCTTGGTCCATCGCCATGCACCACTGCTTGTACTGAAATATGCAAACACATTACGCATTAGCAAACTGCCAGGATCACATTAGCAGACAAAACAGAGCTGTAATCTTTACCTTCCGGTACATTCATTTACAGTTTGAATTTACTGGGTTGAAGCCTCTTACAAAACTGCAGAGCACTAATGAGCTAAGCACGTGTCCATGGTTGCATACCTGGCCTCAGTAAATCCTGTTTCAGTCAATAAACTGCTACTCAGTGGCAGTACTAGACACAATACTGTAATTATTAAACAACATGGAACATTTTGTGCGTTTTCTCGCTGCTGGCACGCCAGAATACCGTTCCAGTTCATGGCCTATTAAAAACAAATATTTCACATGACTCTCGGGCTGATTGACTATTAAGAGGTCCTTTTTGATTGTGCAAGGCACGGTTACAGCACACGTGCCTTATTCCTAGTTCCCCCATCTTAAATCCATCATTGGGAAACCCTGAAGCACACTGAAAAACCTGTGGTCAGTTGGCTGACTTTCCACCCAACCCTAACCCTATTCAGTTGTGGTGATTAGCCCTGCCTATTCAAACAAACCTAAGGCACAGTCAAGGCAATATCCTCAGCTCCAGTGAAATCTCAATGGCATCTCAGTATCACTGAAGAGCTGAATCTGTATTTCCAGATGAAACATTCTCTTCGGTTAATGCAGCTTATTTGGCCAAGACACCCATCTTACATGTGCTGGAACACAGGACAGCTGTGCAACCGTCTACACAGAAAGTATGCTGCAAGAACCAACCTCCCCAACAGAGACAAAGGTCTGTGGGAAGCAATGACGCACTGTGGATATATGTTCCCCCTTGATACTTTAACACATTTCTTTCCACCCTCTACCTCTTTCTACCTCTGTCAGAGGTTTTCCAAAACAAACATTTCAAAGACAACAGACTGGTATGTAATAGCACTTTCTTTGCTTGCTTCCAGTTCAAAACCAGCAGATAACTTGTGACATGAGGTTCATATTCAACACACAAAGTAGGCAAACAGCTGAATGCATCTGTTACTGATGTTTTGATACCTTACGGCAATCCAAAATCCCACGCTCAGTCACAGTGATTTCAAGAACAAATGTCCACGAGGACAGGTCCCAAATAATATTGAGGGTTAGGTTAAATGATAGTTTCTTACCATTTCAAGCTCTTCTCTGAGAGCACAGATGGCTCGCTCTCTGCTTGAAACCAGCTCTTCCAGGTACTGGTACCTCAGCTTCTTCCTGGCTCTGCACTCTCTTGCACTCTGACGACTTCTTTCAAGTTTTGCCTTCAAGTCTATTTTGGCTGGTTTACGACCTCGCTTGCCTGGTTTCTTTACCTTGCCTCCAACCACCTGGAAAGGAAGGATACAGTAAAGATCCTGTTCTGCAAAGGTAATGCTGTATCCATGTCATTCTGCCTACTAGGTGTCTCAAGTAGAAAATCTTGCATCTACTTTCATTGATTCTGGAGCAACAGAGGAAAGGGGGCTGATGTACGAAGTTTTCAGTGATGGCATCAAAACCAAAAGGGAGGGCTATGACTTCACAGTGAAGTCAGTGCTTAAGCAGTCCTATAGTAAACACTACTAATCTGATTTGGAGGAGCTCCACAGAATGGTTGAGGTTGGCAGCGACCTCTGGAGGTCATCTGGTCCAACCCTCCCTGCTCAAGCAGGGCCACCTAGAGCAGCCCAGGACCATGTCCAGATGGCTTTTTAATATCTCCAAGGAGGGAGACTCCACAAGCCCTCTGGGGAACCTCTGCCAGTGCTCAGTCACCCTCACAGTAAAAAAGCATTTCCTGATGTTCAGATGGGCCCTCCTGTGTTCAGTTTCTACCCACTGCCTCTGGTCCTGGCACTGGATACCACTGAAGAGAGCCTGTCTCCATCTTCTTTACACCCTCCCCTTCAGGTATTTGTACACACTAATGACATCCCCTGAGCCTTCTCATCTCCAGGCTAGATGGTCCCAGCCTTCTCAGCCTTTCTTCATAGGAGAAATGCTCCAGTTCCTTCATCATCTTAGTGGCCCTTTGCTGGACTCTCTCCAGTGGCTCCATTTGTCTCTTGTACTGGGGAGCCCAGAACCAGACACAGTACTTCAGATATCTAGGAGGATATCTGGGACATTGAGGAGACAGACATGATAGTCAACTTGTAGTGAAACTGTTTTAATATTACCAAAACCCCCTGCCCTAATACTTGCCAGCCCTAGAAATATTATGTTATGGAGTTTAACACTTTAATTTGGAAGAAAAAAATATTTATTTGTATCAATGTAATCCAAAACCTAGGTTTGCTGCAATGAAATGACCACAGTTTCAGCCAACTCTAAAGATCAAACTTGTGGGAATTATTCACTAGCTATCTGTGATTCCTCAGTCCCAATTTCTTTCAAAGGAATCTTCTGAGGATTTTTACTAAACAGGGGACTCGGTTACACCAAGTCCTACCTCTGCTGCCTCTATTCCAGTTGTATCTAACCACCCTGGCCATGTTTACCTTCAAAACATTATTACACAGCCTGGAAAATTCTCGTCGCACCTCCTCATGCAACCTATCACAGTGTTAACTCTCCCAGTGCCTAATTTCGATCTCCCTTCCAGAAATGTGACCCCCTAGTTTCTTGTCCTATGGAATGCTGATTTTGCAATCATTTTTCCCTCTTTTTTTGTGGCTCCTTTTTTATAGGTCTGCAAGCTTCTCTTGCTACCAATAAAAAAAAAAAAAAAAGGAATAGCTTCCTCAATGTTTACTCTATGCTTCCCCACCCAAATATTTCACTCTTAACATAAAAGCATAGCACAAGAAAGTCTTAAGTATGGTCTGAAACTTAGTACACTGGCCATTGGGTAGTATCGCCCTGTAAGCATTACGTCAGCCACACACCCCACCTCCCCTCTGAAGTGAGGATTTCTCTTTATCTGCATTCTGACCACACTGTTTAAATGGAAGGGGTGTGGAGAAACACACCTAAAAGGCACACCTATATACAAGAATTTCACTGCTGGCTGAGGTGTTTCACCATACTGTATACAGACAGGACTTTTTCTAATAGGCAGTGTTCAAAATACCAGAGTTCATTAAAAAAGGCATTTTACTGTGTGATGCTACAAAATAAGGTGGCTTTGACATTCAAAGAAGTCACTTGTTCTACAAACTCAGCAGGCTGCAATAAAAACAATAACATAATGAATTTATGTGCTAGAATGAAGAAAAAAAAGGATTATACAATTGAGCCTATTCTTTCTTTGGAACGTGAGTCAACAATCACATGCCAACATAATCCTACCCTCTCTACATTGCCTTTCCTAATTTATTCAGGAGTAGCTGCCTAGCATAAGCAAATGGAGGAACAGAAAGTACTTAATGGACATCTAGTGATAATGAAACAAACACAATACATTCAGAAAAGCAAAGAAAAAAACCCCAAGCTTTTACATTTGAACTGCTGAATACAGTTTTAATAATCCGTTCACTCCACCAAGGTGATCTCCTCAAGATCTTCTAGTTCAGATACTATATTCACCAAAGCAGGATAAAACTAACCCGCCGTGGCCAAGGGGCAAAGAAGCTCCAAAGAAAGGAAAGTGACTGTCCCCTTTTGGGCATGACAAGCATGGCTCTGTCCTCTCATGGAACCACACTCCTATTTATGTGTGGTGTGATTTACACCCCTAACTCAGCAGGACTTAGAAATACACAGTCTTCCCAGGAGGGGCTGTAGGCACTCACAATTGTTCTCTATTATTACCTGCACTTGAAAGATTTCTGTGTATTACATTACACACTACAGCCAAAGTACTTCAGTTCTCAAAGACATCTAGTGCCTGCGGCTTTTCTGTGCCAATGCAAGGTAGTTTAAAGTATATCTATGAATTCAAGAGCTAGATAAGGTCTTGTAGAGACATACACTCCAGCTCTCTCAAAAAACCTTTGCCACTCTGAGTTCTGACCCTCTAGAAGAGTGAGCTAGCACTCAAGGCTGGAGTTCCAGCACACCACGTACTGCCCTATGAACAAGAGAGTAACTCGAGTCTTAGTCCTGCACAGGAGCATGTCACAGCCAAGCCCTTTCACAACAACGTCAGGTGAACAGTTGCTACCACACTGTTTCTCACAACCAGCAAGTTAAAGCTACTGGCAAATAGCACCTAACTTTTCCACAGCCAGCATCTTGGGCAGGCACTGGCCATGAAAAGCACTCACAAGCAGCACAGCTTCATAGCAGTTAAATACATCCAACACCACAATCTCACAAAATAATTTCTTTTTAAGGACCTGTTATTTTAAAGCATCTTGTATATGTTTATATGCAGCTGGTGCCTTTTTTAAGGTAGGGGTCACATCAACACAAAAAACATACACAGGGCAAGGGAGAGTGGATCTTTACACCAGTTAAGATATCAAGTGAGCTCATACAAACTCTAAGTTTATAGGCCATGTTTTTATGGACAGATGTAGAGATGTGGGCATAAAACAGTTAAGGGCACTTTGTAGTCTGCAAGGAAATTAGACGCTGGCGTAGACTGCTTCGCACATTGCAAATGCATCCTGGATCCACTACTATCAATTAACTGTTGTCCCTTTAGTCACTGTAGAGCTCTCTACAGATAGGTGTACTAATTGCTGTCTTTCCGCCGAGATCTTTTACCACTGCAGCAGCCCCACACACAAGCTCTCTTATGGAAGGAAAAAGACTTGTACCTCTTGGATCATCTCTTGCCAATGCTCTAACCACCAGGACTATGGAAATAATGAAAAGCTTCTTTCCTTTTTAACTCTGTCTTTAAACAGTAAAACCCTAACAATCTGCATTCACATCATCCCCAAAGATTCATACTGTCTTCGTGGCTCCTGAACTGGAGTTCACCATACAATTAGGCATCACCCTGCACAGCTAGTTTGGGAAGAGGTAATCAAATCCTGCATCCTTACCAGTTTTTCCTCACCAGTATTTAGAAGCTCCTGCCATAACCTTAAGCAACACAGCTGGGGATAAAAAGCCCTGATAAATCCTTTGCCACCATCCCACATTACCATATCTCCCTGGCTTCTAGTCATGTTTGCCTACTCAGTTGCTATGCTGATGTGACAGAAAGAAGACAAAGCAGAAGTGCTAGTTGATGTCGAACATGGCAGCAGACCAAGAAAAAACAAGCATGCAAACATTTTTTTATTCCCTTTCTACCCCCCCCCCCCCGAATTTATAAAGGGATGTGATCTATTAGCATTCAGCAGTAGGGATTTGGGTTTTTTTCAGGGAGTCATATACAATCAAGACCCAGAACAACATTAATCATAAAATTTGTCATAGAAATATTAATAATGACATGCATTTGTCAGAAGTCTGACCAAATTCCTACTTCAGTTCACTCAGACTTCAGAAAATAGAAAAACATAACTCCCTCCCTTTTTAATACAGTACTTAGATCACAAGATCATTCTTGCCTGGCATCAGTGTTCAGGTACAAAATTATTTGACCTGGAATTGGAAATAGCTGCAATTACTTTCCCTGATATAGAAAAAGCCCTCAGATTTCTGGATTTTTTATTAGAGGGATTCAGCAGATCTCTACAGAAGCAGTGCCAGATTGCATGATGGAGAGGTCCTACTTAGGAAGGAGATACATACATAACACGGCTACTAGCACTCACACCCCCAAGGAACTGATGGAAGATTTTGATAAAGCTGGCCTCACCATGACATCTACGGCTTTTGAACAATTTGGCAGATTAAAACACTATCTGAAGCACTGTTCAGCACTACAGATCAGCAATGCTGATCTCATTGAGCAGTTCAGCATCTTCCAGCAGCTCTCTGTTCATTCACAGATAAACAAGTAGCTCTTAAGTGCTCCATCAACCAGTACCTGAGATCCAGCTCAAGGAATCACCTTAAGCAGACTCTTGGTTGCATTAGTGGCTGAAGGTATAGGTCTGCAGAATTTAACTTAGCACAGAGCTGATGATCATCTACAGAATTTATATAAAACTATAAAAATTATTACAAAGAAATAAAACCTAAGCACTGCATTCATTACAGTAGAGGGGGGAGGAATCTATTCACGCTTACAAACTTTTTCTCAAAATCAGTAATCAAATGAAGTTAGTCACAAGTCTCCTAATAAAGATGAAGTTATCTGATCTGCTAAGTCACAGCATACCATTCACAGTAGCAGTACACAACCCAGCTAGAAAGTATGCTGGTCATTCCTCCATTGCGTGACATTTTACATGCTTCACACAGATAACTTAGTTAACTTTCACTGGCATACAAAATGCATTCAATAATGATCCAAAAATGTAAGATATTATTTAGCAAGCAAACACCTTCTAAGTCTTAAGCAGATATGTCAATAGAAATTAATCCTAAAACTCTAATCATACAAAGCAATTAACGTACTAAGAATGTAATCCTTAGCACAGATGTGTAAAGAAGGCTATCTTTACCGAAACATCTATTTTGAGAAAGTATAAATATCAAGCTTTCATAAAGTGTTAGGCAGGCATCCACAAGTCAAGATGGGTAAGCATTAAGTTTCAGGGCAGGAATTGCTAATTAAGACTGCATAGCAATCACCCAGATGCCACCTTACAGGTGAGAGCCCTCCTCTTCCCCCCAGGAAGGGCTTAAAGCCTCACACCTGGAAGCACATCCACCAACACACCATGCACATTCTCCCAGTTTACACTAACAGAACCCAGGCATTTCTTTAAACTTATCTCTGTTAGAGCTCTAAACAGGGAACAGGGATGGTCAAGTAACACTACCACATATATCCTCCTAGCCCACTGCAACAGTGAAATAAAACTGTTCTAGCTGTTCTATAGAGTTTAAGCTCATCCATTTTACTCACTCATTGCAAATGTGAGAATGCAGATGCATCATCTGAGCAATGCTGAGCAGCAACTTGTTAAAACATTTGATGATTTGAAATTGCCCGTCTCAAATTATAACCAAAGCTATTTAGGTTTTGTGTTTCCAAGCAAGCAGCAATGAGAACTCTTTATGTTCAGACCTGACCCTGGGTGGAAGACTTCTCCAGCACTCTGCAAACCTGCATACTCTGAAAAAGCCCTGAATGATGAAAACATAGTAACCCACCTCCTTAACAACTGAGGTCATTATGAAAAGAGATCCTGTGCTTTGCTCTCCACATTAGCTCTCAGACCCTGCTGTGGCATTCAAAGCATTCCTCAGAGTTGATTCCAGGATCGCCTGGGAGATCGCCCCTCTCTTTGTGATCCTGGTCACCCACAACAGCAAGGGTCACAGGCAGAGATGTGTGAGAGGACATCTCATGAATGAAGACCCATCAAGTTCTCTATTTTAAGCACAAGATTTCACTTCTGACCTTCTCCCACACTCCCTCCAAGGGACATCTGCATCCCCGTAATGATGACTTCCAGCAAAATTCCCCTTGGGATCACACGCGACTGGGTATTTGATGTTAGGCAGTGGGGAAAACAGCGCAAATCCTGTGCACAGCCTTTTACTGTGGGCCCGCCCCTGCCCTAACACCAAATGCTCCACCAAAATGGAAAGGCTGTACAAACAAACACCAGAGCAAAACATCGACAGATGCTCGATCCGTAAATATAAATGCCCCATACGAACAGTTTATCTGAGTGCTTGCTTTTTCAAACTCAGTTAACACCTGAAAACACTCTGGCCTTACCTATTTAAAGGCTTTTCTTTCACCTCACACATTGCAAGCTTGTGGAAGTTTAGAAATAGTCAGACCTCAAGACCAGCGTCCTTGCTCAACGCCCTGGGACCAGCTTGATGGAGAGCAAACAATCTGAGCTGGAGACACGGCTTTCAACAGCCACAGCCTCTTTTACAGGTATAAAGGAATTTGCTGCTTCATGTAGAGGACACAGCAATTTATTTACAAGCAAAAGAAAGCCACAACCAAGAACCAGTCTGTTCAAAGTTGAGAAACTAACTTGGAATTAAAACAAGTGCAAGAGATTGAGATCTACCCTTTTAAAAATCTGAAGAGTGGACTGTTTTATTGTCACCAGAACTGGGTAACAAAGGTTTTCCTAAGCCTGCTTTTTTACCTTCCTTTGTATATCCAACACATAAGTAGCTGCCCTGAACTAGCAAGGCATTTTTAAAAAGCAGTTGGGTGCATTTCACTAAATTTTCATTCCCATTTGAAAAAGTAATCAATTACTACATTCCAGTGCTAAGATTAAGAATGATGCATTATACTTTTTTCTTAAATCCCATTTTAAATTAAAAAATACCATTTAAATATAATATTTGTCTCCAAAATGCACTTTTTCTTAAATCTCAATCTACTTATTCATGTTTTGGCTCAGTTCAGCTTATTTCTGAAGAAAAATACATTTCATCTAAACTTTTTGGAAACTAAAGCTATCTTTTCTGTACAGGAAAAGAATATTTCTAATAAAAGAGGGCAATCCCAACCTTTTTTGTTGATGGGGCTGGTTTGGTTTTTGTTTGCTTGTTTTTTATTTCACTGGAATAACAAAAGCGATCTAATGTTGAGAATTTTTTTTATTTCTCATTTCTACCCATTACTCATGTTAAGTATTGCCAGAGTGTTCCCTATAAAAACTTCTACAAGTAATATAAAAGATTGCAGTTAGCTACGTAGAACTGTATTTTAACGGTTGCCAACAAGAGTTATTTATCGGCTAACACAAATGTGAAAATTACTTCTTACCCTAATGCAAACCCCCTGCTTCCCAATGTATATAATAAATATACAATAAGCTATATGTAGTCTTGTAAACTAACCAAGTAATTTCACCTATAAAGGCTGAAATCACAGGGACAGAATTTCTCCTTTTTCCTGTGTCTAAATACTTCAGAGTACTAAGTGTTACTTTAACAGACTAATAGCCAAGGAACAACTACATAACTAAATTCTTTCCCTTACACAACCAACAGCTCAAACCACAGCAAGGAGAAGTGAGACCAGTATCTGAACAAGCCCTAGTTTCAGAGCAACTCTGTAGGAAGAAGAACAGGTCACATTTTGGGTTTGGGTGGGGGTTTTTTGTGTGAATAATATAAGAACATCCTTTAAGACCGGAACATCAAAGTTTTCTAGATCTGATGTTCAGATATTCTCTCTCTCCCCCTTTATTCCTTAATATTTCCTTCCCATTTTGAGGAATATGTTACAATGAACCATTTTTCTAACGCTCTCTTAAACCGGGTAAGGCTAAATTACAGTGCACTAAGAATTAGGGAAAACATTACAGCCTGCAAGCCCAATTCTAAATTCTTTATGTCATGTAGATGAAGGAAAACACTGAACTTGGGTAGATGCAGCTATAGAATGGTTACTTCACTACTAACGTAATTTAGTTATCTCAGTTTTTACAGGGAAATTCCTTTCACAGTCACACTCGTTCAATTCACAGATAAGACTCTCGGATCAGGCAGGCCAACCCTCTCAATAAGGAGGAAAATGTGACTCAGTGGAACTTCTAGAAGACTTCAAGGACATGCTGGCTCAAGCTGTAAGACCACACTGGCTAAAAAATGAAGTATAAATAGTGCTCACCTCACCCCAGCACAGCAACATGCAATGGGAAAAACCCTCCCAAGACAAATGGGATCTCTTGATGGGAGCTACCAAACCCTTAGGGCAACCTGCAGCCTCATGAACTTGTTCCAAAAGGAACCACAGCCCTTCAAAACAACTACAGCAAAGCCTTTCAAAGCAGCAGGCACTTACTGACTAGTATCAGCTGTTTTCAGTAGAAGATATGAGGATCCAGTATCGCCCGAGATTATTACCTAATGAAAAACCTGCTGAGGTAACAAAGATTTTCAAAGTTTTCCTTGGGTACAGCTACACCCAGCAGTTCTAGGCAGGACCCTTTTCAATGCCACTGTCTTTGCAAGTATCTCAGCAGTAAGTTTTAAATAAAAACATCATACTAGGAAACTGTAGTTGAGACTGAAGATAGGAAGGGTAAATATTCCACTCTGCTTTTTTTTTTTCTTCACTCAACATCAATTTTTCTAAGGAAAAAAAGAGCAAAATCTTGTATTATTGATTGGGTGAAAAGATTTAGTTTATTTAGTAAATGCATCCAAAAATGTTTCAAAAAAAAGAAAAAGGCAGATTATCAGGACTTCATAAGACACGACAATAGATCAAAAATTGGCTTTTAAATGAAAAATCTGGAAGTCATCTGTTACAAATAAGTTAATTTTGATACAGGAGAAATGCAATGTTCTTAACAGAAATAAAAATCGGCTAATACTCATGAACTACATATGCCCCCAGAACTAAATCTTCTGGATCTTCTAAACTGCTGCCCTGATGACATAAACATTCATGCAGTTCTCACAGCCGTGATCATTTGGTTGACTTCAGTGATGCAGATTCCCCCCACCTTCTTTTGCAGCTTTCAGACAAGGCCTCAATAAAACCAAATAGTATAGACATTAAATTGGCCAACAGTCATGAAACTTTTATATACTTATGATCCATTCTGGGGATCCTTTGTACTACCAAATTATTGATCACTTCTAAGTTTCTTAGATTCATTCCCTAAGAAATTACATCAGTATTTTCTTCCCCTTTGAATTAAGGCAGATCAGCAGAGGCAGTACAATTTTGTTTTAATAAAATTTAAGTGGGAAGAAAACCAGATAGCTTGAGAACACATAAGGTACCACAGGCATGTAACTACCATATGACCAGTTTTAATACTCAAGCCAAGCTCAGAATTTATTACAAGTCAGAAGACAGCTGCCTCACAGCCTACCTCAAGTGTGGTTTCACCTAGCTCGCTCCTGGGGACTTAAGCTATGTCTGGCACAAAACCCAGGCTACTACCACAACCACCACTCTGGTGAGCTGGAATACCCAAACTCAACTGGGAGTTTCAGTTGTGAAACGCTGCACTGAGTGGCCACAGCAATTATCTTCTCAGTCCTCAGGCTGGCTGTGCAGGTGCAGCCCGGTGCAAGCAGGCATAAGAGGCGTTCCTTATGCATCTTCCGATGTTTCGCTCTGCTTAAATGGAAGCCCTGTGCCTTCAGGGATGCCCCTGTGCTGTTCTCATAACAAGAGGCAGGCAGAATCGAACCACCAGCGCCCATCACAAGGCTGCAACCCAAGCTCCTACCCTAGTACCTTACCATTTGTCCACAGTCGCTCTTTATCTAAGAAACTCCGGGTGCTACAGGGACACGATCCACCGCACCAGATCAGACCCCCGGTCCGTATCCAGCCTTTGGCCCGCGCCCGGAGCTTTAAGGAAAGCCCAGAAGCGGCCTCCAAGCGCTGTGCTCCGCTGCCTGCAGCAAGGGAGGAGAAGGACGGGGACGAGTCCCCTTTCCTGCGGCAGCGACCAGAGGCCTTCAAGAGAAGATGTCAGAGAAGCTGACCTCAAGAGCCTTCAGCGGGAGCACTCGCCTCGCTCGCGGTTCCCTGCCTATTAACCGCGATGAGGCTTTGCGGGGGTTTACACCGCACACCGCCTGGACCTGGAACCCGGCGGCCTCCCCTCAGCTCCAAACGGGCCCCAGCCCCCGGGCGGGCCCCGCAGACCTCTTACCTTGCTGTCATCCATGTGTGCCGCCAGCCCCGGCCCCGCAGCCCCTGTACGGGGAGCGCACCGAAGCCGCCCGCCCCGGCGGACACCAGCACTCACAGCCCCCCAGCGCGACCCACGGCCGCCGCCATGGCCCGCCGCCCTGTTTGTTTACAGCCGCCCGCCCCGCCCCGCGCTGGGCGGGCGGGGGAGCGGCGGCGGAGCGGTGCACGCTGGGAAGAGTAGTCTTTCCCGGCCCGGCCGCCATTGGCCGCTGCCGAGGTGGAGGGGCGGGAAGAACTACATCTCCCAGCAGGCCCCGCCGGGGTGAGGCGGGGAGCGGCGCGGCGATTGGCTCCCCTCCGGGAGGGAGAACTACATTTCCCAGAAGGCCCCTGGCGCCTGCGCGCCTCGCCGCGGGTGGGCTGCTCGCTGTCCCTCCCGCCGGCTGAGGTACCTGGTGCCGCCGCCAGTCCTCACCTGTGTCCCGTCCTCCGCCGGTTCCGGCTCTCGTACTGCCTCGCTCGAGCGCTGAGCCCTAATTTTGACCCCAATCTTTCCTGCCGCTGACGGGACCACCGCCAGGGCCGCCGCCTCCGCCATGTCCGAGCTAGCCGGCCTGCCTGACTGACTGCAGCCCTGCCCCGCCGCAGCCTCTGGTGATAGCTGCAGAGACGTTAAGGTTCCAGCTGAGCAGCCGTACAATGGCTCGAGCGCTAAAAAACAAAACAGCAGATTAAGTGTTCTGCTACCGTTTGCCTTGCTTTGCCCTTCAAGTTCCTGAAACCGAGTCTTCCTGGTCACTCGGACGCTACCTGGTGTACAGGGACTAGGATCCCAAGCCACCCCGAGTCCGAAGAAGCAGTCCTTTTGAGAATTATCCTTTGAGAGTACCGTGTTTCCTCTCCTTTTCACGTTGATGTACCAGAAAAGGTTAATGTTGAATGCTTTTGATGCAAAGCCAAGCCACACATGTGTGCCCCCCCCCCCAGGTCCCTGGAAATTAGGCCGCTGCTTGCTCAAAAGACGCATGTACCCCAGTGAACAATGCTGTAAACACAGTCCGTGTTTCAAGTTCGCAGTGAAACCTGAAGCTAGGCATGTTTCATGTTGCTGCATGTTTCTTTTTATTCATGCACCTCTATTCACAACAGTTTCCCATGACTTAATCTCTCTTACATGCAATTGTTAGGGCTAAAGGCTTTGTCATGGGATTTTCCCCCTGAATCACAGACCTTCCTCTTGGAGGGATATGCTTTCTGGATGGCAGAGACAAAGCACTTTTATAAGCTTTTTTCCCCTATAAGCTTATATGCTTTTCAGTTGTCGAAGACAAGGCTGTTTGCACGCTGCTTCCTATTTGCCTGTCCGAAACAGTTGTATCATTTCTTGCGACTGTGCCCCTGAAATAAAAAAAGAAATATATATTTAAAAGCGGGAATGATCAGTACGTTAGGCAACAGGCATCAGCTAATAAAGTGGAAGGAATAGCTTGCTATGAGCTTGCCTAGGTTGTCTCCTGTGATACCCTCCCCCATCTTTGCCTTCAAATTCTTGAAGAAGGTGGTGAGACGCCTTGTACCACCTTTGGCTCTATCCTGGGGCCATAAAGCTGGCTTTAAAAGCCAGTTGGGGGTTTCCCTGGTGAAGGGAAATATTGAGTGGCAAAGAGCCAACATAGCTCACTTAGGCAACCCTCTGTTGCAACATGAGTGGAGGAAGGAGATTAGACAGAGCCCTGATACTGATTCAGAAAGGCCAGAATCCTTTTAACCAGCAAATTTGAGCTACAGCTGCATCTTTTCCTTCCACTAGATTACCCCACACTACCCATTCTGCTTTATATCACTTAAGAAGCAGAGCTCCCAGCTTCTGACCAGGATAAGCACAAGTTCCCTGCCCAAACACTTAAGATCTTCCATATTTTAGCATTGAACAAACAACTCAAAATATGCATTTCTGTCTGCTTTTCCACTATGGCTATGCTGTCCTCTTGGATGAATACAAACATGCAAATTGAACAGGAGTCTGTCAGAAAGAACAGTTGTAAATGGAACTGAGTATTATATATATGCACATATATAGCGCATAAGCTTCTAATGTTTGAAACTGATTTTAACAGCTAGAAGAAAGTACTTTACAGAGCAAATAGTGAACTCTTGGAGTTTAACTGCCACAGGACACTGTAAGGCAGAGAGTTCAGCTCGTTCAAAAAAAGGATTAGACAGATTTATATTTCATAAAGAGGTACTAAAGGGATGTATTCTCCACCATCCCTAATCTAACAGTTTGGGATACTGGGGATGTATGAGAGGAGCAGAGCACAGAAAAAGGCCAAGTTCACATATTCTCCCTAAAAAGCATTTCCTCCTGCCACTCCCAGAGACAGAATACTCGACTAAATGGAACCATGGTCTGACCCCGTGGGGCTTTTTTTTTTTCATGTTGTCTAACAGGTCACCATTTTGACCCCCAAAGACTCACAAGTGAATTAGGATTTTTAAGTAAAACTTCTTTGGTTAAAGTAAAGGCAAATGATCTGTGTACTAGACCAACTCATCCTCACTAACTGCAGGTTACTGTTTTTCCTAGTAAGTGATCATTCCTAAGCGATTCTCTGAGACATCCTGATGATTTTATTGCTAAACCATAGTGATGCACATCAAGGAAACACTGCCTTGTATTAAACCCAATGTCACAAATCGTCTTACGCAATAATTGTTGGCAGTTCCTTGCTCAAATGAATTATATTTATTAAAAGAAGGGTTGTGCTTCTGAGATCCAGAGAGACTTTGAGGTATATAAATAAACTGAGTTCAGTGATCAGGCAATAGTTTAAAAATCATTGCTTATATCAGTGTGACTAAAAAAGAGATAATAGCTCATGGGGTGATTTTGCACCATGTGCTTGTATTTGCAGTGATGTCAACACATCCCAAAGAGGTGTTTATTCTCTCTTTCTAGAACTGTAAATGTTTTAATTTGGGCAAATGGAAATCTGTTCCTCTGAAAGCCTGCCTGAGATAAGAATAAATCTTGCAACCTGTTGGTATCAATACTCAGCATTTTGCTGAAATTGCTCCACTGTCCATTTGTGGAGTCTTTGCAGATACAGAGCCTTTGAGATCAGTTCATTCATGGATGGGAAAACAAGGATGCAGTTAAGATATTTTCTTGTTTTTTTTCCAAACGTACCAAAATGCCAATTGCTTTAATAGAGATGCTAACTCAATTGCCATGGGGGAAAGATTGTGCGAGGACAGCCTGTCTTTCAATCCCTTGGGTTTTTTTGGTAGAACCAATAAAGGAATTGCATTTTCCTATACCCTTTAATCTGATACCCAAGAAACATTTCTGGAAATACCAGAAGAAACTCTCTGTCTTTCAGTTTTTAGACTCTGTTGATACTGAGACAGAGAACACCCTCAATTTGTCATTTATATCCATCAGTTAATTTGTCACTGGGGAGTGACAAAAAATGTTTATTTACATAATAGTCTATACCTTATTGTCGCTTATATAACTATGATAAAAGTATACCAGTTTAGGGGGTTTTTTACATTAGAGAAATAAGCTAGATATGCTAAAGCTCTGAAAGACCTGGTAAACACAGGGACAGCACATGTGCACAAGTACAGTGATTGATCACCTTGTTGGTAGCATTAAAAGAAAATTCTATTTAAAATAAAAGCTCTTTGAAAGCTGATTTTTAAAATCTAATCAGTGTTTGAACAAAGCATAGCACATTGGGAGCCTGATCAGTGACTACTTGCTATACACTGTATAATTAAATGTTGATAAGGGTTTTGCTCTCACATTTGCTAAATGTTCTACTTTGTGACAAGATGAGTGCCTTCTGTAGTTACAAATGCTTGAAGTGACATCTACAAGGGGAGTTCTTCCTGTTTAGCTATTGCACATTAACTTCTCAAGTAAAATGGACTCAAAATAAGTTTATTTGGAATAATCAGCTGTTGTCCTGTGCACACACACACACAGAAAAGTTACAGCTTTATCTAGCCAAACTAACTTTCCCATGGAAGCAAAATCTTGAAACAGTGCTCATGAAGCTTTTATGTTGCTGAAGGGATAGACTATTTGTGAATTAAAATATTGCATGAAAATGCCCATGTTGCAGTTGGAAAGGAGCTACTTCATATTTTCTAGCTAGTAGAAGGCAGAAAAAAAAATAATCAGATGCTCCTATACTTCATGCATGTGATTGATAGTTCCAAATAAGATGAGAGGAAAACTAGAAATGGTTCAAAAAGGGATTTGAATAACATAGATTTCATGCAGAATTTAAACTAAATATAAAAAACTGAGAACCAAAGAGCAAGACAAACAAATCACTGATTAAGAAGATGACGAAGAGTGGGTTAAAGTTCAATGCGGTGCGCAAGTGAATAAAATTTAATCTTGTTCTGAAACAACAAACAAACAGAGCAGCAAAATATGCCACATTCAGGAATGTGACAGCCATGTTGTATCTGGCACTTGAACAACAGAGAATTATTGCTGATGATATGGTAATTGCAGAGGTAAAGAAAAAAGTGGGTGGATCATGTGAAATTCATGAAATATTTGAGGTGAACTTACAGCAGGATTAGTCTTTTTCTTTTAATTGTGTACATTGATCTCTATCTGCAACTGGTTTAGTAAAAAAGCATATTGTTCATTCTCAAGAGGTTTAAAAATCCACTTTAGCTCAGTGTCATTTTTTGTTCTTAAGATATTTTGCAACGTGCTCCTCCCCTTTGGCCTACGCAAACAAATATGCCTGCATATGCATACCTACTAGAGCCAGCCAAAAACTGCTGCCTGTAGCTGGCCATTCTGGTAAGAGTATTTCTGGTTGCTTTCCACAACACTTAAAATAATTTTAAACAGTTGTGTCCAGACACAGATTCTGTGGCATGGACTGTGCTCACAACCAAAACATTTACTAATCTAAGTCTGATAACTGTTGTCTTGCTCAAGGGCACAAACAAGGTTTCTGCATAGCTTGAGCACAAAATGAAGGACTCGTATGGCAAGCTGGATCTGCATTGTAACTGAGTCAGAGGACTTCCATGATGACCTTGACTACTTTCAGAAATGTCATTGTGTTTCACGTGAAGGGTCCGGTCATCGAATACAGTACTTTGCCCTGGTCTGCACCGCTCACTCCATCTTAAGTAAGTCAGCATCATATCAGCTAACTTGTGTTTCACAACTGTGTTTAAGCATATTGGATTTCCGAATATTGTTGTAACTGCTGATGAGCCTTGTATTTGCTTTTAACAGGATTTGTATTTAATGAGATTGCTCATGTGAACAAAAGTGACTTACGGGATCAAAGGCTGCACCACGAAAAGTGTTCTATTAACTGGATGTAAAACAAGAACACACTCCTGGATAACACAAACTTGTTAGCAGGGCTATTTCAAGGCAACAGGCAAAACAAGCAGCAGGTTATTGGGAGCTGGCAGGCTGCCTGCCTTGCCCATCCATACAGGGGAAATAAAAATGTGCTGTTTCAGAAAGATACAGAACAAAGCACAGACATCCTTAACCTGTCATCTGCTCCCCTTTCCCTGGCTCTCAAAATCTTCCTGACATGTCCCTGAGCTCCCACTCCACCAATATCTCCTGAAAAAAACACCAAGTTTCCTCTTCCCTTGCCTACATTGCCTCTCCTGCCCTTCCCCTTGGCCAACGATCTACTCCAATTCTCTGAATGAGCCTTTGCTTGAATTTGCTGAGCTGACTGACCTTTGCCGACAAACATGTCCATGATGGCACCTGGCAGTAGTTACAGATGGACACGATCATGCTCAGCGACCATGGGTCAGATGAAAGGGGCAGAACAATACGAATAATACTTTTTTAACATGGCTGGAGCTACCATGGTTTGATTCACCTGAGTAGGTTGGGTTTAGAGCAAATTACTTTTAAGCATGTATTTACAAAATAGGCTGATCAAATTTTGTGTTTCACTTCACTGAGGTTGCAAAATTTTGCCTATCGAGTCGACCATGTATGACCCAGTAAAAAAGTGCAGATATACTCTTGAACTGCTCTTTCTAGTTTCACACAACCTGATGCTCTGTCACCTTCCTTGGGAAGTACTACTGACACCTAAGCAATGAATCTAAATACTGCCATGCTTCTCTCTCGGTAGCTCACAGCAAATTGGAATGGCTTCTCAGGCATTTGAAGTAATTTAGGTAACAACTAAAATGAAAGCTCTGTTAAGTTCCTCAGCCAGGCACATACCCTGATCACATCCAGTATCTGGGTGCGACATAGGTAACAGCCAGCTCTTTTCTCTCCTCTCCAGTTTCTGTGCAAAGGGAACCTGAATGCATGCTCCTGACGGAAGCTGTGTCATATTCGGGTGCCCTGTTTTGTGATGGGGGACCAGAATTTGCCCAAGTGTGACACGAGGTTAGTGTAGACATGGGCATGCCCCCAGAGGTGCAGCACAATACAGCTATTTTGGAGGATCTCGTGCACTTCTAGCCTTTTGCTACTTTTCCACTCTGACCACTTCAGTCTTGACTTCACTGGAAGAAGTGGCATTTAAATCGACAAGTCAGACTGCTAATGCAGTCTATCTTATGAAAAATGTATCATATGAAAAATGTAACTAATTTTCTCCTTCTCATTCCCATATAAATATATATATATAATAATTGTAAGACTATCTCTGACTCGAAAGCACAATTGATTTGCGGTGACTGTTTGAAGATTTGAGGGATTAACTGTAATTATAAGATCAAAATTAGAAAATATTGCCTACTTTGCAAAAAATATTAAAGTACAAGATCAAGGAGCGGGGTTCCCCTGTGTCTAAAAGGACCATATTTTAAATCAAAAAAACACACTGTGGACTTCTTTTTTCTTTTGAATGTTACAATACTGTTAAACAACTTTCAGACAAGATTGACCCAAGGTAAGAAAGAAATGGGCTCTATGAAACTCTAATATGCGCTGAAATAAAGCTACCTGTTTTTTTAAGCAGGTGGTCTTTTTCTAACTTCTACCTCAGGATTTCCCTTAAGGATTTGGGACTGGGGACTATATTGTCCACCCAGAATTGGGGACTGACACTACACTAGAGTTTCAGAAAACTATATAAAATAGCTTGCTCCATTTATGTCTCCACTGTCTTGTGTTACAAACCATTCATGGTCAGACTGTGTGGTGTGGTTCTGCATGCGGCAGAAGCTCTCTGTGGCACTGTGCCCCTTTCCTGCATGTTCTCCAACAGTTTTGCTGTCAGACCCAGGAGCAGTGTACATTAAAGCTTTATTAATTCCTGAATGGCTCTCCCTCTATAGCACTCCGCAAGGGACCATTAGTGGTTTCTGTCTGCTGGGGCATATCTCTAGAAAAGAGCTAAATGATGCTGTGAGGTAATTCAAGGGCAGTAAACCTATAGCAAGAGGAGCTTTCATCCTCCCCAGGATCCTCTGAGATCCACAGCTATCTGTTTCCAAATAGGACATCGATGAGTTTTCTCCATGCATTTCCCATAATTTTAAGGCCCAGGTAAAGCTGCAGGAGAAAGCCTGACATATGTATGTAGGGTTGATGCCCATGTTAGGCATTAGTCTGCTTAGTTTCAAAGGCGTCTCCAGAGGCTGATTTAAAGCATTTACATCAGTCTGCTGCTCGAAATCTCTGAAACTGAGGTAAGTAGCTAATTATAGATGCTGCGAATAGACTCGTCAGGGGTCATTTCATAGGATCAAGTGATGTCATGCTACAGAATAGCTTTGCCATCAGTTTGACAGGTATTTTACCAAAAGAAATGCAGGTGGGGGATTTGCGTGTGTTAGTTATAGAATTTTTTTGTGTTTTACCATCTCCAGTTCTTCACGCAAATGAGCTATTTATTAACCAACTGCTACAATGTCAGGTGTAAACATTAACCAAGGAAGCAATGAATCTATACACAAATCGACAGCTGTTAGCTAAATGCTCATTTTGATTGCATCTATATAATCCTTAGCTGTCTTGTGACTTGTCTTATTGAAAGAAGTGTCAGCCCCAGAGCGCTGTCAAGTTGCTTCAGTGAAATCATTCCCGACCCTCTACCTCCGTCTTTCTTAATGTCCTTTAAATGTCTAGCTATGTCAGGGAGAAAAGACCCTATTGCTGAATGCTTGTTGAGACTGCTATGGAAAATTTTCCCCTGACAGTGTCAGAAATGTTATTCAGAGTCCCTCAGATAGCTACAGCATTCTTAAATGGAATACAACTCACCCTTTTCCCCCTTTAATGTGTTCAGCAGACAGGTGGCGACCCAACTGGTGGCAAATTCCTAAGTATTTATATCTTTTAACTCTCAAATGATATGAACAAGTAATAGGAAATGTCATGCACTGAGTATATGAGTAATGTTCCCATTAATCAATCATCCAAAATAAACTGGATTATTATGTCTATTTGTACTATACTGTAGCTATTTGCAGATAGATGTACTGAAAGAGCAAGCCTGATTCTTATTGGCTCTGCTCCATGTGGAGATATAGAGGCAGAATTTCTTACAAGTTCACTCCTCTTCCACAGGTGCTTTGGCCAGGCACAAGAGAGATTCACAAACGTAGAATACCGCCAAGCTGCAATTGTCATCTTTCTCGTGTCAGCATTTGACTCCCACTTGGACATAATTTTCAACTGAGTATAGAAGCTACGAGGCAGTGCAGATACCCTTCTGAAGAATGAGATCTCCAGCTGCTCTAAACTAGCAATCAGACCCAGCATGTTTTAGAGACAATTGGGATTTTGAAAATGAAGTCCAAACAAAACAAATTATTTTTTAATTCCTAGTTTCAAGAAAGAATGGTTGATTCACCACTTAAGTCGGTGACTGGTGTCCTACACATCAGTTCAAAGAATGAAACTGGAATTTGTGAGTTACACTGGAGGTCTCATCTGTCTCAATTCCTGAATTTCTTGCATCGGTTTTGGCAGCAGACTACTACTTTTAACGGATGTGTCACAGGGCATCCAGGAATCCTAGAAAAGTGCTGCTGTGTACATACCTGGAGGAACTCACCTAACATCTGGTATAGAAAAAACCCTCTGCAAAGAACATGTAGTTCCAGAGAGGTTGCAGTCGCTGCCAGTGCGGTACAGATTCTCACCGTGCAGAAACTACCCTGCACAGGGAGGCACCCTGAGGCAAATTTATCTGCGACACATATATTTTTGGTCGGCACTGTAGGGCAACACATGCATGATCTGTTCAGCGCATCTCAGGTCCAAATCCCCTGGTGCCAGACCATTTGCAGTGTGGTTGCATTTGTGCTTGCGCTCCTCTCTGAGCACAATGTGGAGTCTACGGCCGTGTTCCCACCAAAATACATTGAAGTCCCAGAGGAAGCACATGCCTACTTAAAAGTCTGTTTGAAATACTGGAGTCTCAAACCACTTAAGCATACCTGTGTAAACCACTGAAAACAAGGTAGGTGCCTTACTGATCAGGATAGGGTTGTACTGACTTGTCCTCAAATGCAGAGAAGACAGATGTCCCTGAATCCATAGTGCTGACAGTCTGTATAAAATGGAAATAATTTCAAAAAATTATAAAGCTCCTTGGCATGATAATAATTCATAAACAATTTAGATGGCTTTGTTGCTTTGTCTTTGTATGTTTTTGGCTTATAAAGTTCATAATTTGGCTGCACAACTGAGGAGAAACAAGAGAATGGTACAATACAGCCTTTTTGCACCACTCTGGAAGTGTTGAGGCACATTTAACTGGAAGTAAATATACCCTGTCCAGCTACAATGTCAACTTACGGACAGCTATGGAGAGGGAGGTATGTAATTGAGAATAAGACTGGGATTTTTTAAAGATATATTTGCATATGCAGTTGTTACTAGGGATTTTGTTGTCGTTGAAGGATTTCACACCTTCATTCCTTCAATTACATATATACAGCCTTGACTCATTTTATTCCAGGGCCTTTTTGCACACCCCCACCAATGTGAAAGGTTCTCTAAATGGATGTAAGTGTAATGTGCTACCACAAAGAAGTCCAATTGCTAAGCAAAACAACGACTTTTATTGGTCCAATAAAATCCACAAGCCATGCTGCATCGCAGGCATGCCACAGAGAGACAGAGACGAGACAGAATCTGAGTAAGTTTTTAACATTGACTGAGATTAATCTGGACCAGTTAAAATACATTATGCATTATCATATGATTATTGTAGTCTCTCTTCAACATAAATTTAAGCTTGTTTGTAAACTTTAACTGTGTACATTTTACTTTAGTAATTTTTACAGTATAAATTCATATTTAATAAGCTGGCTTTATAATGTTTGGTTTAGCAATAATGAGATCAACCCTACAATATCTATATTTTTAACATACTGACTTATACCATCCAACCAAACTTCCTCCTGAAATAGCTTTGCTCATAGAAATTTATACACTGAAATTTCATAATAATGACAGGATTACCTTAATGTTTGACAGATAAATTTTCTGCCAGGTATACTGATGCACTGAGATTTCTCAGCGTAAAATAAAGATACAAGATACAGGAATCATGACTGCCCTCTGTATACCATATAATAATTTAGGTTGGAAGGGACCTCTGGAGGCCAGCTGGTCTAACTCCCTGTACACAGCAGAGCCAACTTCAACACTAAATCCAACTCCAAAGTTAGATCGGGTTGTTTGGGGCCTTGTCCATTCCAGCACTGACCGTCTCCAAGGATGGAGAAGCCACAGCCTCCCTAGGCACCTGTTCCAGTGTTTGACCACCCTTATTGCAAAGAGCTCTTTTCTAATATCGTCAGACGGCAAACCTAGTGGCTGTCAAAAAGAGTAACTCACTCTACTTCTGCTGGATTAGCAAGCTGAATCGACCCATGTTGCATTACAACAATGCCAGATCCACAGCAAGGCAAGTGGTAGGAGCTCACAGTTAGAAGCAGAGGGTAGGAAACTGTGAGCTAAAGCACCTCCTTTTGGCATCGGCAACCTGTTAGATGGGCTCAACCAAGTCATCGGTCTGCATCTTCTCGAGCTCTGTACAGCCCTGTAAGTAGGGACTGCCACTGGCACACGTTGGTTCACTCTTTCTCTACTGCTTGCTGTGCATCCTTGTTCCCATGTTGCCATCTCCTCTGCAGCGGTTCAAGCCTTTGTCCATTTACGTGCTGTAAATCAAATGGGGGACCAAGCTCTTCTTTCAGTGATGTCCAGCTTACAGCGTTTGTGCAACTGCATCCTGATCCCCTGCTGGCACTATATGGTAAGAAGGTATTTTAAATGAATCATCGGTTATAATAACCATTTTTCTTTAACTGTAGCTGACATCATTTAATTGTAAGTCCTAGTACAAAATAACAGATGAATAAACATACAATTTCTGCAACTTAGTAATTAGACAGGCCCTTCTAACAGGGACTTCTTTTTCCTTTTATATTCTGGAACTCAAACTGCATCTACCATTTTCCCATAAATGCCTCCATTGACTGCCTTACAAAAGAATGTGTCCTCATATATTCCTGTCTAGGAAGTTCTTCTGAGCTTACACAGTTGCCAAGAAATAATGTCTTGGAAAGTCATGTCCTCTACTTGAAACTCCCCCTCTTAAAAAACCTTCTGCCCAGTTTGATTTCATAATATCCCATTTAGATTTTAAATGGTCATGAAGATGCACATTCTTCAGCATAAGTTTATCTGGAACTCATCATCATTTGATCAGTGGCTTGAAACAATTTTTAAATAACCAGAGAGTCAACAAGCCAAATTTATATCTGAGGTAAGTGGATGCAGCTCCAAGTAAGTCATGAGAAGTCTGAGGCAGACCTTCACATAGAAAATAAAACACTGGATGCGCAGCCCTGTGCTTTACCCTCACTGATCTTTCCCCCTTCTTTTTGCAGGCTGAACATAAACCAGGTTCTTAAACATTTGTAATATGTCAATGATTCTTCCCCCAGCTACAAGGAGAACAAGTGGCAAACTGCTTTGAAGCAGAAATGTTCTTGCAAGATTTTCAGCCCCCTCCCCGTAGAGCTAAAAGACTTGTACCCATACCTAATACGCAGAAGCCAGCTTGTTCCTGAGCATCGGAAGGGTAGTCAAGAAGGCAATATAAAAATAAACTAGCAGTCCTTCACCTCACCTCCACCTTGGAGTTTTGAACTCAGATAAATTGCTACTAAAATAGGCATATTCTAACCTTGCATCCTAAAAAAAAATTTAAAAAATGACACGCTCTGAAATCTTCACATGCTTCTTTTCCTTGTAACCTGATATTTTCACCTGTCCTTCTCAACAAACTCTGCTGTCTGTTGTTGACAATTGGGCTAGTACCAGACTGGCAATTTTCTGACCACTGCATTCAACAAAACAAGACACTCCTCAGAGTTAACAGTCTTTTTTCTATGAATGTTTTTACTGTGAAGCCAAAATATTGATGTTCTGGGTGTCATCCACTTAAAGGTTTATACCAATGAAAGCTTATAAGTGCAGGTCATTGTGGTGCTCATGTCCTTCTTTCCCACAGCAACAACAAACAGTAATTAACTTGATTTTCTTTTCCCTTTTAGAACTCAAGTTTTCATAATTTCCATTATGGGTTTGTCTGTCTTTTCTTCTTTTGATATGAGGCTCTTTTTATCTATTAAGTACATTTAAATGATTCCACAGAAAAGAAATCCATCTCTTTCACAATCCATTTGAATAACAACATAGTTTCACTTGCATATTACTGCAACACCCAAATTGCACCTTAGAAACAGAAATAAAATAAACAGCAACCTATCAAATCCACAAGGCTTAGGATATCTGTAGGTGTCAGGAGCTGTTAAAGGTAGGCAGAAACAACAAAATGGATTAGGAGAAATGGTGAAGACTCTAAAACTGTCAGAAAATTTCCTCTCCTGTGTACATGTCTTGAAAATAAAAATATTTTAAAATAAATAAATATGAATAAAAATAAACTGGTCTTTAACACCACAGGTTATTCATTCACTTTCCACATTCAGACTTTTAAATGAATTTCCTGATTGTGACCTTACTTTAGCATGCTATCAAGACAGTAACTTTGTACTTAATGGTTTATATTGACCCAGGTTACATTTCACGTATCACAACTTTAAAGCATTTTATGGTTGCTGTCCTTTTTCATTGTATCCTTGGTAGCCTTAGGAAAATATTTCATTATCAGGAAAAAAAAAGTCTAAAATGTATTTAAGGTTGGTAATTACTATACTCTCACATCATTTAAAGTATTCAAGTAGTTAAAAAGAAGGATATGAATAGTCAAAGACCTCATACATTTTACGTTGCCCTCATAATAAACACAAATATCTTTTAGTTCTGATTCATCATTGGCCACAAACAAAACATGAACATACAAAGCTACTCTCCAGATAGTATAAATTGGCATAGCAACTTAAGTGTTAGTTGAGCAATGATGATTTACACCATCTGTGCTTACAGCCCATTACAAGTTGATTTCAGTACAAGTACACCAGCCTACAGAGAAGTGACTAGCAGTGAGTAAGAGCGAAAAGAAAGAAGGTGAGGGGGGTGTTTATTGTGACAATTATCTTAATTTCTGGAATGTGTTTGTGATTTTGTTTTTTAATGTATCACTTTTTGTTGTTATTACTTAAATATTTTCTCTTTAGATATACAGAAAAGTGGGAAATGTTACTAGTTAAGTTTCTCAGTTGCTGTAGATTCGTCTGAACTTGCTGTTTCTTGAGAACAGTATTTCATTATTCTGTTTCCTGATGACAACATGTTATTATGGTCCTTTTCTGTAAATAATATTTATTATGATCTCCAGTTTCAAATGCCTTCTCAAAACTTAATCTTGCTGTTTCATATAGAAGTGGTTTAACCATCAAAATAGCTGGGGTTTTTTTCTGTTTAAGATGATTAGGATTGATCAAAAGCCCCTAAGGTTTATAAAGCCCATCCATAGAATCAGAAATTATTATTACTTCTTCCTTTGTCTTTTCTTATTATCTTCTCTTGTCTATATCTCACTTATAGCCTCTTTGTGTGTGTGTGTGTGTGTGTCTAATTGCAAACAAAGCCAACAAACTTTCGTGCAAGTGCTTAATTTTACTAAATGTGCCTGCTCAGGTAACTAAGAAAAGTTACTATTTCTTTCGAGAGATGGACGAGAGGAGGGGGAGAAGGATGAATTAGTGATTAGATCTGGAATTTAAGAGAACTTGGTTCAGTGCTCTGATCTGCAGCCGTCTTGCTATACTACCTTGAATGAGTTACTTCATCTCAGTAACTCATTCTTACATCCATAAAACATGGTATCATGATATTCCTCTGTCCCACAAAAGACTTACAAAAATAAAGGGTACTCAGAAAGTATAGAGATAGGGATCATGTAAATTCCTATTGAGTAGTGGATATAGGATTTATGAAGTAAGGAGATAGAGGGAAGCAGGCAGCCGATGGTCTCCTTCCTTTTTCTCTGTACTTTCTGCTGCTCTGGTTCCTGTAACTCTCCCTTTCTCTTCCACTGCTCCAAATCATCCACTCTTGTCCTACAGAGAACAAGAATATTACTCCGTCTTGTCTTACATTTCTCCCAGCCCCAAAACACGTGTCTGCATTGAACCTAGACCTCTCCAATTGCATACTAACTCCAGCTTGTTTGACATGCTGTGAATCTGGCAGTCCTGGAGAAGCTACATGGAAGTAGAGGTATGAAAACTACCTGCAGTGACAGACTGGAGAGGCTATTCTCATTTGAGCATTTTCCAGAGGGGTAGAGCTTCCCAAGGTCTGATGCACACGTGGAAGGGAAGAATGGGTCTCAACTCACTGGTTTCCCTCCAGCATTGCTACTCTGCAGCCTATGTCTCTGGTGCCTGCGTTCCTCACACTACTCAAATTCCTCCCCTCTAGACTGAGCTCTGCGATCTCCCACTGATTTCCATTTGCAAACGTTTCTCTCTTCTGCTCTTTCCCCACCCTCAGTCCTACATCTTCTATTCCTACTGGTTTCCAAATCTTCACGTTCCCATTGCTGCTATCCCACAAACCTGCGCTGCTCCGACTGCTGTACCCTGCTGTCTATGCCAGCAAAGCTGGTACTATCTAAAAATGCTATCATTGTTTCAATGTGGGTATCTCAGCAACCCTTCTATTTTTAAATACCCTGAAGAGCTGTCGGTAGCAGTTATGTCTGGTACAGCAGTCTGCTCTGAAAGCAGATTAGGCCAAACTACCCACTGCCCCGAAGCTGCCCATGAAAAGGTCATCACCTCACTTCCCATCTGCTGACTTGTGTTTCCCCTAATCCATTTCAGCCAAACCAGACCAGTTCAGCTGACATCTACTATTTAAACTGCTTAAACTACTCTGGTTGGCTTTGGCCGAAACAAGTTTGGGAGGGATTGCGTGAGCAGCTTGCAGGTAGGTAGGAGAGGTGGTAACCTGTGGCAGAAGACAGCCGGGACAGCAACTGGGAGCTGTCTGGGAATGGTAACCTCTTCAAGAACCCCACTTCAGCCTGTGGAGGAAGTGAGCACCCACAAGGGGATTTTAAAGCATGGTAAATTCTGTGCTTTAAGTTCAATTCTCACTTATTTCGCAAGAGGTTCCTCTGGCAAACCGCTCCTTTCCACTGCACAGAGAACATGATGACGTTACTCAGGCTGCCATTCATCTTTCCCCTGTTTAACCACTGCTAACTGATTAACCAAGTGAAGTGCCACAAAATCCCGTAGCTGGAAAAGGAACAAAAAGGTATGCTAGCTTTTACAAATAAAGAAAGAGAAACCTTCGTAAACAAAGTGCATGACCTCCAGCTCTTGGAAGTACCTGCCTATTCCCCCTTCCCACCCCCCCAGCAATAGGGGCAGCGAGGGGTGACACGATTCCAGCCGCTCCTGCCAGAAGCACGATGTGAACTGGTAGGACATGGTGGAGTGTCAAAGTTCGAGTGCTGTTGCATAGCCTGCTGGATAGCCACCATAATGTCTTTTGCCCTTGTTTTACCCCATATAGGCACTTCAGGTCTTCTTATCTCATGAGCTTGATAAGGAGGCACAAGAAAGGGATGCTAACGTATTAACTCTTTCAGTACTCTTTTGCCAAAAAGGGGCAGTGAGTGCCGAGGCCAAAAAAATCCATTGCCAGAAATGTAGCAAAATACATTTCATAGAATCGACGGACCTTTGAAAACCTGGGGAGGGAAGGTCACCAGCCAGGGACACCAGCAAAGCCAAGCAGTCCCTCTCCCAGATGGGCAGATGGGACCCAGATCTCCTCTCCTTTACCAAACTAAGGCCTGACTCCCTCCCTGGTTTTCACCTGCAGTTCAGATCGTTTCCAGGAGCCTGCTGTGCAAGCGGTAGGGAGGAACAAAAGGCTTTCAAGGAAAAAAAAATTAAGCTGGAGTTAGACCCTGACACGCAAACGAGTTACTGCTCCTTCACGAGTGACCACCTGCCAGCTGAGGCACGTCAGCTGCCAACACGCGCACGCTTTGCCCATTGCAAACAGGAGGTAAAGGACGTGGCCGCTAATCTCAATGAAGCGAGGTCAGATGCTGCCACACTCGAGTCCTCCAGACTCCTTCCGTTTGTGTCTTCAGGTTAGCAACAAACTTGTACAGTTTCACCCTGCAATGCTCTCCCACATCAGACGCTCAGCTCAAGCTCAGCTGAAAATAAAAAGATATTCTTAGTAGTAACTTCAACCTGCAGGAGTTAATTGTGATATCACTGTGGTTTAGTCGCACCTTTTATTACATTAGGGAAAAGAAATATCCTGACTCTATGCTGAAAAAGCTTTAACTTGCTGTCCTAGACTTTTCTGTATATATCCTTCTTTTCAGCTAAAAATAAAAATATTCCAAAAAGATCACAAGTACTTTTTATTCTTACAGTTTTACAGTGAGGAAACTTTTTCAGTCTCCCAATTAAAAATAAAATAAAATAAAAAAAGAACGGTTACATAAGGTGTTACCCAAGTTGAGACGACAAAAGGGAAGAGAGAATTGAAATGTCTTTCCTCCTCACCACGCACCCCTCTCTACTGCTCCCCACTTCTCTTTGTGAGGATAACCGTGCTGGAACTATTTGTTCCTGCACTTCTCTGGTCTGAATAAGCTGGGGCACTGGCTGTCACCTCGAGTTTCTCTGGCACGCTCTCTGATCCCCTTCGTCGAAATGGGTCAGTTCTAGCTCCGTTAACCAGAAGTTAACTGTGCAGGCTTTCAATACTGTGAACACTTCGGGGGTTTGCGAAAGGTATCTTCAGGGCCACTGGTTAGCAGACAAAAAAAGGCAAAAATGCTCTTTAGCTACTACAAGACGGACACGTGCAAAATAGTGAATGTACTGACATAAAATTGCTTTACTGCAGTTTCTTCACTGCTTTTGATCTTTGTTTTGTCACTGCCTTATGGAGACTGAGTGTCTCTCGGGACCTCTCTCTCCCCCGCACGCTCTGCGCTCCCTTGCAGAGGCCGCGACTGTTCAGCACCAGTGCCAGCAAGGCTTCCTCGTGAGAGACAGCTCGCAACCCCTTCACCAAGGTGGTTCTTGGTCAGTTTTGTCAGGACAGAGCCCACCACCGTATAACTTGTTTGGAGTCGCCTGCTTCCTGAAACACCACCCACACAAACCTTTTTGTGAGTGGGGCGATAGCCGCGTGCCTTTTCCCAAGGCACTTTGTTTGAAGAGACAGCCACCAAGAGCGTAAGGACCCATGCAGTTAATCCTCTTTCCCGTGTTGTCTTCCAAGGGTTTGCGGCACAGGGATTTGAAAGCCAGCGGAGGTGACCGACCGGAGTTTGGAGCCTGCCGGGTCAGATGTCCTGTGTGCCCAGCAGTGCCGGCGGGCTCCTCTTGGTGACGATGCCTCCGAGGGAGAAAGAGGGCTGCCGAATAGTCTGGGGCACCTGGAAGAGGGATGCGTGAGACAGGCAGGTCCCACCAAACCCCTGAAGGATGCACCTCGCTAGTTAACATCCGTACTCCCAGAAGAGGTACGAGTTAGGCAAAAATAATTCTGTGCATCTGCTTAGACCTAACTTTCGCTTTCCTTGAGGTATTGGTTTTCGGGTTTTTTTTACTTAACAAGGTTATTTAAAGGGTGAAGGCCCTCGACGCGCCACGCGGCCCAACAGGGCGCTCTGCCCGCACCAACGCCACCCCAGGACGATTTGCCGCCGTAACTCTTCGACGGCCCTGCGCCACAGCCGCACGTGCCGCTTTTAATTTAGAAGGCCGGACCAGCGTTTT
>NW_010972909.1:2467921-2468691 GCF_000737465.1 Haliaeetus leucocephalus | reverse complement strand
CAGGGATCCTCTCTCCCCGCTCCTCCTCTTTCTCCTTCTCCCTCTCCCCCCCCTTCACACACCCCCCCCCGGCTGAGTTCATTCACTGGGATTGGTTTCAAATGACGCCATCGCTTTATTTTTACACCAATGACCTCATCCCAGCAGCTTGAAGTTTACTGACCAGCAAAACTCTTTTTCTCTCGCTCGCTCCCCTCCTTGTGCCTGCCTGCTCTGCCCGTTTGTTTGCAATCGTTTGGGTCCTTCAGGGAACCGAAGGCTTTAAAACAAAACAAAAAAAACACACCAAAAAACTCCCCCAAAGACCCCAAACCTTTCTCCCCGCTCCCGAGCTCTTCAGTGTGTCCCCCCTCCCCCTCATCGCTGTCCCCTTTTAATTTTCTCAAGCCATCTTGGGGGGGGGGGGGGAGAAGGAGAGGGGAAAAAAAAAAGTTCCAAATGTTTCCTTTTTCTTCTCTCCCCTCCCACCTTCACGCTTCCCCCTCTTACAATTAAGAGCCGAACATAGGTTTTATCTTATTTTTTATTTTTTTAAATTGCTGTTCTGTTCTTTTTTTTTTTTTTTAATTGAAGAAGGAGGAAAAAGAGGAGCTTTCCCAGCGGCTGGAAGGAGACAAAGTTGTTTCAGGCGGCAGCGGCGAGGCTGGTGGCAACAACTTTTATCCCTGCCGAGGGGACAGACAGACAGACAGGGGGTGACACAGTAAGTGCCGGGAGGAGCGCAGGGACCCCTCGCCCGGGGCAGCCCCGTCTAAGCCGGCCCGGGAGGG